>NW_027650170.1:22500-146353 GCF_965287045.1 Carcharhinus amblyrhynchos | reverse complement strand
GTCTTGCTAACTGACTCCGAAGTGGGATTAACATCTATGGGGATATTGCTTAAATTGGAACTAATGGAGATAGGCTAGCAGTTAAGGATTGTATCTGGTCACTCTTGAGTATTTCAAAAATTAAAGTTATGCTAATTATTTTTATTGTAATTTAACTGTGGTGTTAAACAAAAAGTTTGTTTTAATAAAATCTTCTGGTGGTAGGGGGAGAGTCAATAGAAACATATCTGGTTCGGACAACCGCGCGCTCATCCCAATGCCAACAGTTGGGCTAACTTCGTATCATGTCTTGGAGATTTGGATCTGGTCCCAAACACATTCTATCAGTGAGACACAACTAACCTTGAGACTGGGGAGTTGGTTCCTGTGCTGTCCAAGCCTCCAGGTTCCGCGAGAGAAGAACTGACAAGGTCGTGGCGACCGAGACACTTGTAGCCTCATCCAAGGGTGGAGTCCTGGGGAGGATGTCAGGACGTCCCTGGTACGCTCCTGCCAGAAAGGGCAATTGAGGGCTTAGTAAAGACGACCCGAACACAAATTGCACTGACACCCATCACCCTTCAGCTCCCAGCTTTACCGATATTGTGCGTCGAATGAAGAGCGTTTGCCTTAGTACAGGAAGCAAAACACTCGCCCTTGGCGTCAGCAGGGTCAAGGAGTACTTCAGAACACAAAATCCAGTCTGACACAGAGGGAGCGCCGCGCTGTGGGAGGGTCGGTGCCGAGGGAGCGCGCGCTGTGGGAGGGTCGGTGCCGAAGGAGCGCCGCGCTGCGGGAGGGTCGGTGCCGAGGGAGCGCCGCACTGCGGGAGGGTCGGTGCCGAGGGAGCGCCGCACTGCGGGAGGGTCGGTGCCGAGGGAGCGCCGCGCCGCGGGAGGGTCGGTGCCGAGGGAGCGCCGCGCCGCGGGAGGGTCGGTGCCGAGGGAGCGCCGCGCCGCGGGAGGGTCGGTGCCGAGGGAGCGCCGCGCCGCGGGAGGGCCGGCGCCGAGGGAGAGCTGGGCAAGCGCACGTGCGAGGGAGCATCACAGAAGGAATCCCAGAATTCAGGGCATCAGGCTGCTGAAGGCACAGACGGAGCGATGGAAAAAGGGTTGGGGTGAGAGATTGAAATTGGAGGGTGGCAGAGATCCAGAGGGGTGAGGGAGTAGGGAAGATGTCTAAGGCAGAGACCTCCCGTGAAATATAAAACTCAGGACATCGCTGGGCTTGGAGGCAGTGGGTGGGGGTGTTGAGTGGGGGGGGGGGATGAGGGGTGGGTAACACACACATCCTTTCCCAGACAGAGAAACATGGCAATGGTGGCAGGCCTGACTGGCGCTCCGGGTTTGGTTACCTGATTCTACCACCGCATGGATCACCTCCTTGTTCGCCGCCTGGGTTTTGGCTTCCTCTGTCAGGGCTGGTGGCTGTTGGCCAGCGCCTCCCATGGCTGGCCGCCGGGTTGACGCCAATCCGATTCGACTTTTCTTCGAGGGGGACGGTTTGACTGCGGGCGAGACGAGAGCACGTGAGGCGCAGGAAGCCGGCAAACTGCACCCCCCCCCCCCCCCAAGTAGCTACACCACCTTCCAAGCCCCCACGCTCCCCATCTCTCCACTGCTCCTTACCCGGGGATCTGACACCAAACGGGAGCCCAGTTCCAGGCCACAAGCCCTGCCGCCAGCTCGGACGCCGAGGTGCTGGACAAGAGGGTCGGGGGTCAAATCCCGGTGGGGCAGGTGACCAATATCAATCTGACCTGGGAAGCAGTCATCGAGAGAGAGAGTCACTGGCTCACTAGTGTCCCTTGGTATCTGGCCTGCCACTAGACTCTGGTGATGGGGTGCATCAGGGCGACAAGGAACGTCACAGTCATGCCCAAGGAAGCAGAACGGAGGTGTGAGCGCGCCATATCTGTCCCTAGACACATCCTCTTTCCACACGCGCTTCAGGGAGCTCAGTAGGTACTGAGCGGGTCGGGGGACACCAGCTCAGAGGACAGGAGTGGCAGACAACTTATAGTAACGCCAAGGGGCAAAGAACTAGTGACAACCAGTGAGGCAAGGCATGGACACATTAAGCTCAGAGACGGGGTGGATGGATGGCATGGTGGGCACAATGGGTTAGCACTGCTGCATCTCAGTGCCAGGGACCCGGGTTCAATTGCAGGCTCGAGTCACCGCCTGTGCGGAGACTGCACGTTCTCCCCGTGTCTGCGTGGGTTTCCTCCCACAGTCCAAAAGATGTGCTAGTTAGGATGGATTGACCGTGCTAAATTCTCCCTGTGTAACCCGAACAGGAGTGTGGTGGTTAGGGGATTTTCCACAGTGTTAACGTAAGCCTTACTTGTCACACTAATAAATGAACTTGAACAATGTTTGACCTCAAACTGCTTTGGGGTTATCTTCACACTTTATACAGCGGCCTGTCGTGGGCTTGGGTTCCTCACACTTTAGGAGGCACCTAAACCACCCCTCCCCTGAGTACCGCTGCTAGCTCACATCTCAAATATTGCCGAGGGACATGTTGTCAAAGGTTTTGCTCTCCCACCCAGGATGAGAATGCCAAATTCCAAACCGTCTCAACAATTTACACACCAGGAGGCACCGATGGGTGGGCGAGTCAACTGCTGGTTGGCCGAGGTGTTTATTGGGGACAGCAACAACTCGCACACATAGTCATCAACTTCAGGAAGCGTAAAGGAGAACATGCTCCTGTCTACGTCAATGGGGACGAAGTAGAAAGGGTTGAGAGGTTCAAGTTTGTAGGTGTCCAGATCACCAACAACCTATCCTAGTACCTGTGTGCAGTTTTGATCGCTGCACTTACGCAAGGATATTTTGGCCTTGGAGGGAGTGCAGAGGAGGTTTACTAGGCTGATACCGGAGTTGAGGGGGTTGAACTATGAGGAGAGGCTGAATAAACTAGGCTTGTACTCGTTAGAGTTTAGAGGAATGAGGGGAGATCTCATTGAGACATTTAAGATGTTGAATGGGATGGATAGGATAGAGGTGGAGAGGCTCTTCCTGCTCAGAAAGGACAGTAGGACTAGAGGGCACAGCCTCAAGATAAAGGGGGGGCGGTTTAGAACGGAGTTGAGGAGGAACTTCTTCACTCAAAGGGTGGTGAATCTCTGGAATTCTCTGCCTGTTGAAGTGGTGGAGGCTACCTCGCTAAATATTTTTAAGACGCGGGTTGATGGGTTTTTGACAGGCAAGGGGATTAAGGGTTATGGGGAGAGGGCAGGAATGTGGAACTGAGCCACAACAGATCAGCCATGATCTTATTGAATGGCAGGGCAGGCTCGAGGGGCTAGATGGCCTACTCCTGCTCCTATTTCTTATGTTCTTACCCCCCATGCCGACACTATAGTTAAGAAAGCCCCACCAATGCCTCTACTTTCTCAGGAGGTTAAGGAAATTTGGCATGTCCGCTACGACTCTCACCAACTTTTACAGATGCCCCATAGAAAGCATTCTTTCTGGTTGTATCACAGCTTGGTCTGGGCTCCTGCTCTGCCCAAGACCGCAAGGAACTACAAAAGGGTGGTGAATGTAGCCCAACCCCATCACGCAAACCAGCCTCCCATCCATTGACTCCGTCTACACTTCCCGCTGCCTCGGGGAAAAGCAGCCGGCATCATCAAGGACCCCACCCCCCCACACATTCTCTCTTCCACCTTCTTCCGTCAGGAAAAAGATACAAAAGTCTGAGGTCCCGTACCGACCGACTCAAGAACAGCTTCTTCCCTGCTGCTGTCAGACTTTTGACTGGGCCTACCTCGCATTAAGTTGATCTTTCTCTACACCCTCGCTGTGACTGTAACACTACACTCTGCACCCTCTCCTTTCCTTCTCTACGAATGGTATGCTGCGTCTGGCAGCATGAAAGAAATGATACTTTTCACTGTATGTCAATACATGTGACAATAATAAATCAAATCTCTGTACTCTGCCAACAGCCAGAGCTCTGGCGAAGGGTCATCTAGACTCAAAACGTTGGCTCTCTCCACAGATGCTGTCAGACCTGCTGAGATTTTCCAGCATTTTCTATTTTTGTTTCAGATTTCAGCATCCGCGGTATTTTGCCTTTATCTCAGCGCGCAACTCGCTCACTTGCGGCCACATTCATCCACTGGACGGGGTGCAGAGGAGATTCGCTCGGTTGATTCTGGAGTTGAGAGGGTTGGCTTGTGAGGAGAGACTGAGTAGACTGGGTCTATACTCATTGGAATTCAGAAGAATGGGGGGGGATCTTACAGAAACATACAAGATTATGAAGGGAATGGATAAGGCAGAAGCAGAGAGGTTGTTTCCAGTGGCAGGTGAAACTAGAACTAGGGGGCATAGCCCCAAAATAAGGGGGAGCAGATTTAGCACTGAGTTGAGGAGGAACTTCTTCCACCCAAAGGGTTGTGAATCTGTGGAATTCCCTGCCCAACGAGGCTCCCTCGTTGAATGTTTTTAAGGCAAGGATAGATAGGTTTTTGAATAGTAAAGGAAGTAAGGGGAGGGGGGTGGATAATTGGAGCTGAATCCACGAAAAGATCAGCCGTGATCTTATTGAATGGTGGAGCAGGCTCGAGGGGCCAGATGGCCCAATCCTGCTTCTTACGTCCACTGCAAACAAAAGGTATAAGCTCAATTAATTATTCAAGAGCTTGGGGGAGCTATAGCTTTCTTGTCGCTCTCTCCATGGCAAGGCCTCAGCCAATCGGAATAGACTTGCCAGCCAACTGTGATCCTTTGAAATTTGGCATTCTTGTGTTTGTCCCGATGCAGAGAACCTCCCGAGAATGCGATTCTGTTCAGCAACATGTGGGATCAAGCAACTTCTTACAACAAGCACCAACTTCGAGTGTGGAGTCACCTACTTGTTCTAACTCATCTTCTCAAACATGGTGTTGGTCTGCACTAACAGTCTTGACCCTTCCCCTAGGTTTCTCAATGAAAAAACACATTGAATAGAGACTGCACGCTGGGGGACATGACATCTTCATTCTTCAGCTTAAGGCTTGCTTATATACATAGATATACGGGGAGGCAGTGGCAAAGTGGTAGCGTCATTGGTCTAGTAATCCAGAGACCTGGGGCAACGCTCTGGGGACCCGAGCTCGAATCCCACCAAGGCAGATGGTGAAACTTGTCAAATCCGAATGATGCTATCGGTTGCCGTCAAAAACTCATCTGGTTCACTAATAGTGGGGCAGCACAGTGGTTAGCGCTGCTGCCTCACAGCACCAGGGATCTGGGTTCGATTCCCGGCTTGGGTCACTACCTGCATGTTCTCCCCCACCCCGTGTCTGAGTGGGTTTCCTCCGGGTGCTCCCATTTCCTCCCACAGTCCGAAAGAGGTGCTAAATTCTCCCTCGGTGTCACCAAAACAGGCGCCGGAGTGTGGCGACTAGGGGGATTTTCACAGTAACTTCCCTGCAGTGTTAACGTAAGCCGACTGGTGACATTAATCAATGTACTTTAAACTTAGAAATGTCACAGCCCAGGAGGAGGCTATTCAGCCCATCTTGTCCATGCCAGCCAGAGGACACCCTTTCTAACCCCACCTTCCCGCACCGAGCCCAGAGCCCTGTAGTTTCCAGCACTTAAGGTGCAGATCCAGGTACTTTTCAAAAGAGTTTAGGGTCTCTGTCTCCACCACTAACTCAGGCAGCAGGTTCCAGAGAACTCTGCGTTAAAAAGAAAGTTTTTCCTCATGACCCCTCTACGCCTACTGTCACTTGTCTTGAATATATACCACCCTGGTTCTAGAATCCTCCACCAAGGGATACAATATTATCGTGTCCAATTTACCTCTTCCCCTCATCATGTTGTACACTTCGATCAAGTCACCCCTCAGCCGTTTTTGCTCCAGTGAAAATAACCCCAAGCTATTCAGCTGGCATGGCAACACAGTGGGTTAGCACAGCTGCCTCACAGCGCCAGGGACCCGGGTTCGATTCTTGGCTCGGGTCGCTGTCTGTGCGGAGACTGCATGTTCTGCCTGTGTCTGTGTGGGTTTCCTCCGGTTGCTCCGGTTTCCTCCCACAGTCCAAAGATGTGCAGGTTAGGTGGATTGGCCGTGCTAAATTGTCCATTAGTGTCCAAAGATGTGCAGGTTAGGTGGATTGGCCATGCTAAATTGTCCCTTAGTGTCCAAAGATGTGCAGGTTAGGTGGATTGGCCATGCTAAATTGCCCCTTACTGTCCAAAGATGTGCAGGTTAGAGTGGATTGGCCGTGCTAAATTGTCCATTAGTGTCCAAAGATGTGCAGGTTAGGTGGATTGGCCATGCTAAATTGTCCATTAGTGTCCAAAGATGTGTCGGTTAGGGTGGATTGGCCATGCTAAATTGCCCCTTACTGTCCAAAGATGTGTAGGTTAGGGTGGATTGGCCATGCTAAATTGTCCATTAGTGTCCAAAGATGTGCAGGTTAGGTGGATTGGCCATGCTAAATTGTCCATTAGTGTCCGAAGATGTGCAGGTTAGGTGGATTGGCCATGCTAAATTGTCCATTAGTGTCCAAAGATGTACAGGTTAGGGTGGATTGGCCATGCTAAATTGCTCCTTACTGTCCAAAGATGTGTAGGTTAGGGTGGATTGGCCATGCTAAATTGCCCCTTACTGTCCAAAGATGTGTAGGTTAGGGTGGATTGGCCATGCTAAATTGTCCATTAGTGTCCAAAGATGTACAGGTTAGGGTGGATTGGCCATGCTAAATTGCTCCTTACTGTCCAAAGATGTGTAGGTTAGGGTGGATTGGCCATGCTAAATTGCCCCTTACTGTCCAAAGATGTGTAGGTTAGGGTGGATTGGCCATGCTAAATTGTCCATTAGTGTCCAAAGATGTGCAGGTTAGAGTGGATTGGCCATGCTAAATTGTCCATTAGTGTCCAAAGATGTGCAGGTTAGAGTGGATTGGCCATGCTAAATTGTCCATTAGTGTCCAAAGATGTACAGGTTAGGGTGGATTGGCCATGCTAAATTGCTCCTTACTGTCCAAAGATGTGTAGGTTAGGGTGGATTGGCCATGCTAAATTGTCCATTAGTGTCCAAAGATGTGCAGGTTAGGTGGATTGGCCATACTAAATTGTCCATTAGTGTCCAAAGATGTGCAGGTTAGGGTGGACTGGCCATGCTAAGTTATCCCTCCGTGTATCCAAACAGGCGCCGGAGTGTGGCAACTAGGGGACTTTCACAGTAACTTCATTGCAGTGTTAATGTAAACCTACCCGTGACTAATAAATAAACTTTAATCTCTCCTCATAGCTACACTCATTTAGCCCTGGGCAACGAGGGATAAGTGCCCAGCCAGAGACTCCCACGTTCCATGAACGAACATATAGAAGAAACAAACCCAGGCCCATCCCTCCCTCATCCCAACAGCCTCACACGTCCGCTCGGCCTCCCACTGCAGGGCCTGCGGCGGCCGGACTACGTTGGGAAGGAGTCTCAGTGCGGGCGGAGGGAGCGACGAGCGAGGATTCCTGGCCTGGCAGCGCGGGAAAGGCGGATACTTACGTGGTATCTTCTTGAAGACGACGCTACACATGAACCGCTGAAACCGCTCGGCGTAGAAACCCGGTCGGTGCACGGATACCGTGTCCTGGGAGAGAGAGAGACAGCGGGGAGAGACAGAGAGAGAGAGAGAGCAGAGATTAACAAGGGGGGAACGACATTGCATGACTGGCCGATGCAGCGACATTCGCCAAGCCTGCGGTGTGGGGATCAAGGATTCAGGACCACTTGCACATCAGGTCAAAAGGAAGCAGGGGTCAGAGGTGACCATTCGTCACGGGAGAAACCCCCGCCCCCCACAAGGCCAAGGCTGCCACAACCCTCCGACCCGAACAGGTGCCGGAGTGTGAGCAACTACGGGACTTTCACAGTAACTTCACTGCAGTGTTAACGTAAGCCTTACTTATGACACTAATAAAGAATTTTCTCTTCTAAAAACTGTGATGAAGTTACTGTGAAAATCCCCCTAGTCGCCCACACTCCTGTTCGGGTTACACCGAGGGAGAATTTAGCACGGCCGACGCACCCTAGCCAGCACAGTCTTTTCGGACTGTGGGAGGATACAGGGGCACCCGGAGGAAACCCACGCAGACACGGGGAGAACGTGCAGACTCCGCGCAGACAGTGGCCCGAGCCGGGAATCGAACCCGGGTCCCTGGCACCGTGAGGCAGCAGCGCTAACCCCCTTGTGCCACCGTTCCATCCCCCAAGTTCAAGGTGAACTGAAGGAATTCATCTGGTGAAAAGCTGAGTGCCTGCGCGGGATGTTGTACAGTGTACATCACGGGACTGCGCGGGAAGTTGCCATTGTTACCAGTGAGGCTTTGGCAGGCCGGAGCGCCAGTTGCTGAATACCCACGCACGGGATCAATTGGATAACACGACCTGGCGGGTTAGCATGGGTATGGTGGGCCCAATGGCCTCTCCCTGAGCATCAGTCTCTAATTCACTATGTTTAATGCTTTCCGGAGGGCCCCATTTCAGGGGGAAATTCTCCGGACCTCGGAGTCATAGAATTCCTCTTAGGCCGAAGCAGGCCATTCGGCCTGACGAGTCTGCACCCACCACAATCCCACCCAGGCCCTATCCACGCACCCCCATCCCCGTGTATTCACCTTCTGATACTAAGGGACAATTTAGCATGGCCAATCCCCCCTAACCTGCACATCTTTGGACACCAGGGGGCAATTTAGCATGGCCAATCCACCCTAACCTGCACATCTTTGGACACTAAGGGACAATTTAGCATGGCCAATCTACCTAACCTACACATCTTTGGATACCAGGGGGCAATTTAGCACAGCCAATCCACCTAACCTGCACATCTTTGGACACTAAGGGGCAATTTAGCACGGCCAATCTACCTAATCTACACATCTTTGGATACCAGGGGGCAATTTAGCATGGCCAATCTACCTAATCTACACATCTCTGGATACCAGGGGGCAAGTTAGCATGGCCAATCTACCTAATCTACACATCTCTGGATACCAGGGGGCAAGTTAGCATGGCCAATCTACCTAATCTACACATCTTTGGATACCAGGGGGCAATTTAGCGTGGCCAATCTACCTAATCTACACATCTTTGGATACCAGGGGGCAAGTTAGCATGGCCAATCTACCTAATCTACACATCTTTGGATACCAGGGGGCAAGTTAGCATGGCCAATCCACCTAATCCGCACATTTTGTTGTGTGGGAGGAAACCCAAGCAGACATGGAGGGGCATAATGTGCAGACTCCGCACAGACCAGAGGCTGGGATGGAACCCGGGTCCCTGGCGTCACGAAGCAGCAGTGCTAACCACCGTGCCACCCCTAACATGCTTGACTAACTCAGTGACAGACCGGTCAGAGGAACACACGGGAGGGTCCTGCTTTTGTAGAGAAGCAGGTCTAAGCCTTCCTACTCACCCCATCGTGTACGAGGGCCTTCCAAGAATGTTCCAGCTTCTTTATGAATCTAAAATGGAGGAGGGGGGGGTGGGAAAGACAAGGTTACAGTGGCTACATGGGGGAACAAGACTCAAGACAAGGGTTCTTTTCAACATGGTACAGAAGGAGCAAACTAGACATCATCGAATAATGAATTCTTTAACCCAAATCAGCTCAATTGTTAAAGGCGCTTCACTGAAGCGTAAACGAGACAGCAAACCACGTTGGGAGATACCAGAAGGGTGGTCAAGTTCAAAGGGGTCGGAACGAAGGGCGTGCGAGAGGCAGGGGTGTTTAGGGAGGGAATTCCAGAGGTTAGGGCCTCTCCCCAGGCCAGAGGACGTCACAGAGATAGGGAGTAGGGGGCTGGAGGAGGTTACAGAGATGGGGAGGGGGGTGTAGGGGGCTGGAGGGGGTTACAGAGATAGGTACGGGGTGTAGGGGCTGGAGGGGGTTACAGAGATAGGAAGGGGGGTGTAGGGGGCTGGAGGGGGTTACAGAGATAGGGAGGGGGTGTAGGGGCTGGAGGAGGTTAGAGAGATAGGGAGGGGGTGTAGGGGTTGGAGGAGGTTAGAGAGATAGGGAGGGGGTGTAGGGGCTGGAGGAGGTTAGAGAGATAGGGAGGGGGTGTAGGGGTTGGAGGAGGTTAGAGAGATAGGGAGGGGGTGTAGGGGCTGGAGGAGGTTAGAGAGATAGGGAGGGGGTGTAGGGGCTGGAGGGGGTTACAGGGATAGGGAGGGGGTGTAGGGGGCTGGAGGGGGTTACAGGGATAGGGAGGGGGTGTAGGGGGCTGGAGGAGGTTAGAGAGATAGGGAGGGGGTGTAGGGGCTGGAGGAGGTTAGAGAGATAGGGAGGGGGTGTAGGGGTTGGAGGAGGTTAGAGAGATAGGGAGGGGGTGTAGGGGCTGGAGGAGGTTACAGAGATAGGGAGGGGGTGTAGGGGCTGGAGGAGGTTAGAGAGATAGGGAGGGGGTGTAGGGGCTGGCAGAGTGCAGAGCTGGAGAGGGCGGGGGGGGATATGAACACAATGAGAATTTGAAATCTGAAGCTGTATTGAATCTGATGCTAACAGAACGGTTACAGAAGCTCAGAGAGTTACTTACCGATAGGATTGTAAGATGTCTATGATACCAATATATAACATCAGGCGCTCCCCCTTCGAGTTCCGGGCTGGGATACCACCCATTCTGAAACAGAAAACTGCAGCATCGCTTATCCATTCCAACATTCATCCCACTCCCCTCCCCGATGCCATATAGAATCTGCATTTCTATAGCACCCCTTTCATAGAGTCATAGAGGTTTACAGCATGGAAACAGGACCTCTGGCCCAACTTGGCCAGAGTATAGGAAGAGGCCATTCAGCCCATCAAGTCTGTACCTACCACAATCCAACCCAGGCCCTACTCCCGTAACCCCACGCATTTACCTTGCTAACCGGGGTAAGCACAGCAGATTTCCTTCCCTAAAGGGAACTGGATGGGTTTTTCCGACAACGGGTCATCAGTAGATCCTTAATTCCAGATAATTTTTATTGAATTCAAATTCCACCGTCTGCCGTGGCGGGATTCGAACCTGGGTCCCTCAGAACATTAGCTGCCAATAATACCACTCAGCCATCGCCTCCCTGATGTAACTGTCCAAATGCTTTTTAAAAGACAAAATTGTACCCGCCTCTACTACCACCTCTGGCAGCTCATTCCAGACACTCACCACCCTCTGTGTGAAAAAAATTGCCCCTCTGGACCCTTTTGTATCTCTCCCCTCTCACCTTAAACCTGTGCCCTCTAGTTTTAGACTCCCCTACCTTTGGGAAAAGATATTGACTATCTAGCTGATCTGTGCCCCTCATTATTTTATAGATCTCTGTAAGATTACCCCTCAGTCTTCTACACGCCAGAGAAAAAAGTCCCAGTCTATCCAGCTTCTCCTTATAACTCAAACCATCAAGTCCCAGTAGCATCCTAGTAAATCTTTTCTGCACTCTTTCTAGTTTAATAATATCCTTTCTATAATAGGGTGACCAGAATTGCACACACTGTTCCAAGGGTGGCCCGACCAATGTCTTGTACAACTTCAACAAGACGTTCCAACACTTGTATTCAATGTTCTGACCGATGAAACCAAGCATGCCGAATGCCTTCTTCACCACTCTGTCCACCTGTGACTCCACCTTTCAAGGAGCTATGAACCTGAACCCCTAGATCTCTTTGTTCTGTGACTCTCCCCCAACACCCGACTCTTAATTGAGTAAGTCCTGCCCTGGTTCGATCTACCGAAATGCATCCCAAAGCGCCCTGCAAGAAATGAAGTGCTTTCCAAGTGCAGTAAAGGAAGCACAGCGGACAATGTGCGCACAGCAGGATCCCATAAACAGCAACGCTTTGCCGTGTGCTGTACTGACAGATGATGTTCAGCTGAAAGATGAATGGGGATGCTCTGGAGGAACCCAAACTCCCCCACCCCCGTCAGGCACCTCTTCAATACAGCAACTGTGGGAATTGTGTACGTTGGAGAGGCTGAGACTCTTTCCTCCTGGAGTGTAGGAGAATGAGGGGTGGGGCGGCGACCATATAGAGGTTTGTAAAATCACGAGGGGCGTAGATTAGGTGAACAGCTGGGGTCTTTTCCCCCCAGGGTAGTCCAAAACTAGGGGGCAGGGATTGAAGGTGAGAGGGGGACCCGAGGGGTAACTTATTCACACAGACGGGTTGTGTGTGTGCGCGTGTGTGTGGAATGAGCTGACAGACGGGGTGGTAAGACAAATATTAGAGGGCAGTTTTTCCACGCAAAGGGTAGTGGGGGTGTGGAATGCACTGCCGAGTAAGGTGGTGGAAGCAGGCACGCTAGGGTTGTTTAAGAGTCACTTAGACAGCCACATGAGCGGTCTACATATAGGGGGATATAGCAGGCCTTACTAAACATTGTAGGCTTGGGATTCCGTTTTTGCCTCAGGGATGTTACAGTCTTTGCCTGTTTAATAATGAATTTTTGTCTCCACAGGCATTTAAGTCCACCTTGTTGACCAGCAAGGGGCATGCATGCGGCAGGTTGTAGTGGGCTGCTCTTGGACGTTGCTTCGGGAGTTGCCTATTGCTTCATGTCGTTAGTGTGCTTAAACTGGACCATCTCGAGGGCAACATGACAGCTCAGAGACTATCTGTGTTGCTGTGCGGACACATGGATTTGGGCCTGTGTCTGTGGGAGTTTGCACGTTCTCCCCGTGGTTGCGTGGGTTTCCTCCGGGTGCTCCGGTTTCCTCCCACATCCCAAAGATGTGCTTTTAGGCTGATTGATTGGGTAACAAATTGTCCCTATATTGGACCTCCCTGATCCTCGCACATTAGGCGTAGACTAAAATCATGAATAGGTCACTGAGAGAATGGGACGGCGGCGCGGGCTCGTTGGGCCGAAGGGCCTGTTTCCCGTGCTGTGTTGTTCTTTGTTGTTGTTGTTGTATTTAAAAGACATTTGCATAGGTACACGGATGGGGAAAAGTTGAGGGGAATACAGACCAAATGCCGGCAAAACAGGACCAGTTCAGTTTGGGGAAACTGGGGTTGGCATGGAGGAGATGGGCCGAAGGGCCTGTTTCTGAGCTGTATGACTCTATTCAGCTGATGGGCGCAGGGAGAAGGGGTGACCAGCCCATGGCACCTCTGCCACTCGCACCCCACCCCGCGTCCAACACCCCACCACCTCCCCCTCCGGCCACCCGCACCTCAAACCCGCCGCACAGACTTACAGCTCATCCGTCTCGCTCGTGCCTCCCAGCCGCGACTCCCCCTGGATGGCCTCCACCGCCGTGGAGTACAGGGCCCGCTGCCCCAGCGGCCGCCGGGCGTCCAGGGGCCCCACGCCGTCCGCGCCGCCCTGCGGGCCCTCGCGGCCTGCCACGTCCAAGTTGTGGATCCCCACCAGCAGGCTGTAGTCCATGATCTTGAAGCTCTGCAGCACCTACGTCGGGAAGGCGACAGAAGGGGGAAGGGTCAAAGTAGTGGGAGGAGTGGAGGGGGGGGGGGGGGGGGGGGGCGGCGGCGGCGAGGCAAGGCGCTCCAGGGGACGGGAATTACAACAAAACGGGACGGGCCGGGGTTACTCGGGAAGCACCGAGGAACATAAGAAATAGGAGCAGGAGTAGGCCATCTAGCCCTTCGAGCCTGCCCCGCCATTCAATAAGATCGTGGCTGATCTGTCGTGGCTCAGTTCCACATTCCCGCCCTCTCCCCATAACCCTTAATCACTTCCCCTCTGCCACTCAGACGGCGTCCTGCCCAAAGGTCACCAATCCCTTGTGGGGAGGGTTTAGGGGACGGGCAGAGACAGGACACATTCCCCCCCCCCCACCCCCCCCTCCTTTCTTCACGCTCTGCCATTTTTCCTTCGGCTCACACCCAACCCTTATTGCCTCCTGTGACGCCTTGCCCTAATCTTGTGGCTCGCTGTCTTCTTCTCTTCTCCTGGGCCTTTTCCTTATATATTGTTAGTCGTGTTAGTTTGTTCGGGTGCAGGGTGGGGGCTGGGGAGGGGTGGTGTAACTCTCCCCCATCTCCCCACTGTGGCAGAAGAAACAGGGTGGGTGGGGTGGGGGGAACAAAGGAAAGCAGGGGAGTGGTTTGCTTAGGGTTAGGATTAGAGTTGGGGGGGCGGGGGGGGGGGCTCCCCTCTCCTCAGAGGTTGCCCCATCCTCCCCACGGAGCGCGTCACCCTTTCTTCTGTCCGTTTGTGGGGCACGGTCATCGCTGGGCCAGAATTTATTGTGTGGAGATGCTGGCGTTGGACGTTCCGCACGCACGAGGTTGGCCTCAACCCGGGATCTTGGGTTCATGTCACACTATCTGTAACCCGCCCCCCCCCCCCCACGACTTGCCTGGATTTACAAAGTCTCACTAACTGTCCTGTCTGGAGACAATACACATCTCTTTAACCTGGGCTTAACCCTCTCTCCACTCACACTGTCTGTACCTTTAAGACTTGATTACCTGTAAAGACTCCAACCATTATTTTGTAAATTGAGTTTGTGCCTTTATACGCCCTGTTTGTGAACAGAACTCCCCACTTACCCGACGAAGGAGCAGCGCTCCGAAAGCTAGTGGCTTCTGCTACCAAATAAACCTGTTGGACTTTAACCTGGAGGTGTGAGACTTCCTCCAGAATTTATTGCCCATCCCTAGTTGCCCTTGAAGGGGCAGTTGAGAGTCAACCACCTTGCTGTGGCTCTGGAGTCATGTGTAGGCCAGACCGGGGTAAGGATGGCAGATTTCCTTCCCTAAAGGGAACCAGATGGGTTTTTTTCCGACAATGGGTCACCAGTGGACTCTTAATTCCAGATTTTTTTTTATTGAATTCAAATTCCACCGTCTGCTGTGGTGGGATTCGAACCAGCAAACGAAGCTCACTAGCAAGGGAGTTTAAAAACAGGGAGGTTTATGTAAACCGAAACCTGACGTGAAGGAGGGGTGGCGTCAGTGACAATTTGGGCACATTGGCCTAGATTCGCACAGAGTTCTAACCCCTCCACGTCAAATTCAAATCCTCTGCTCAAAGGGGCTACGATCGGGGGTTAAAAATACGGTGCTGGTGAGGCCACACCTGGAGTACTGTGCACAGTTTTGGTTTCCTTTCTGGACAAAGGGTATACTGGCACTGGAGGGGGTGCAGAGGAGATTCACCACAATCACAGAATCCCTACAGGGCAGAAGGAAGGCATTTGGCCCATCGAGTCTGCACTGACCACAATCTCACCCAGTCCCTATTCCCATAACTTCACACATTTGCTCCACTAATCCCCCTGACCCTAAGGGGCAATTTAGCGCGGCCAGTCCACCTAACCTGCACATCTTTGGACTGTGAGAAGAATCGGGAGCACCTGGAGGAAACTCTCACGCAGACACAGGGACAACGTGCAAACTGAACACAGCAAGTGACCCAAGGCCGGAGTTGAACCCGGGACCCTGGCGCTGTGAGGCAGCAGTGTTAACCGTTGTGCCGAGATTGTTGGCTTATGAGGAGGGACTGAGTAGACTGGGACTATACTCAATGGAACTCAGAAAAATGAGGGGGGGGATCTTAAACATATAAGATTAAGAAGGGAATAGATAAGATAGAAGCAGGGAGGTTGTTTCCACTGGCAGGTGAAACTAGAACTAGGGGGCGTTGCCCCAAAATAAGGGGGAGCAGATTTAGGACTGAGTTGAGGAGGAACTTCTTCACACAAAGGGTTGTGAATCTGTGGGATTCCCTGCCCAGTTGAGGCTCCCTCATTGAACGTTTTTAAGGCAAGGATAGATCGGTTTTGGAACAGTAAAGGAATTAAGGGGAGTGGGCGGGTAAGTGGAGCTGAATCCACGAAAAGATCAGCCATGATCTTATTGAATGGCGGAGCAGGCTCGAGGGGCCAGATGGCCGACTCCTAGTTCTTATGTTCTTATTACTGCCTCTAGCAGTCCACCCTCACCATTAAAAGCGTTGCCCAACTTGCAACACCAAGGTTGGCAAGTGCCAGGTTCAATTCCCACTCAGGACTCAATCTCAACTACACGGAAACATTATTTTAAAAGAAAAAATTTGAGGGCGGTACAATACTAACCCACCTTCTTCCGTTGGGAAGAAGATACAAAAGTCTGAGGTCACGTACCAACAGACTCAAGAACAGCTTCTTCCCTGCTGCCATCAGACTTTTGAATGGACCTACCTCGCATTAAGTTGATCTTTCGCTACACCCTAGCTGTGACTGTAACACTACATTCTGCACCCTCTCCTTTCCTTCTCAATGAACGGTATGCTTTGTATAGTGCGCAAGAAACAATACTTTTCACTGTGTCCTTAGACACTGTACCTCCCTGCGACAATAATAAGATCAAATCACGAGATCAAATCAAAAGACATTATCGTTAGGATGGCACAGTGGTTAGCATTGCTGTCTCAGAGCACGAGAGACCTGGTTCAATGCCAGCCTTGGGTGACTGTCCGCGTAGGTTTTGCGTGTTCTGTGTCTGTGTGGGTTCCTTTCCACAGTCCAAAGATGTGTAGGTTAGGGTGGATTGGCCATGCTAAATTATCCCTTAGCGTCCAAAGATGTGCAGGTTAGGTGGATTGGCCATGCTAAATTGCCCCTTAGTGTCCAAAGATGTGTAGGTTAGGGTGGATTGGCCATGCTAAATTGCCCCTTAGTGTCCAAAGATGTGTAGGTTAGGGTGGATTGGCCATGCTAAATTGTCCCTTAGCGTCCAAAGATGTGCAGGTTAGGGTGCATTGGCCGTGCAAAACTGTCCCTTAGTATCCAAAGATGTGTAGGTTAGGGTGGATTGGCCATGCTAAATTGTCCCTTAGTGTCCAAAGATGTGTAGGTTAGGATGGATTGGCTGTGCTAAATTGCCCCTTAGTGTCCAAAGATGTGTAGGTTAGGGTGGATTGGCCATGCTAAATTGCCCCTTAGTGTCCAAAGATGTGCAGGTTAGGGTGGATTGGCCATGTTAAATTGCCCCTTAGTGTCCAAAGATGTGCAGGTTAGGTGGATTGGCCATGTTAAATTGCCCCTTAGTGTCCAAAGATGTGCAGGTTAGGTGGATTGGCCATGCTAAATCAGAGTCGTAGAGTCATACAACCCTACAGTGCAGAAAGAGGCCCTTCAGCCCATTGAGTCTGCACCGACCACAATCCCACCCAGGCCCTACCCCCATATCCCGACATATTATACCCACTAATCCCTCTAAACTACGCATCCCTGGTCACTAAGGGGCAATTTATTAGCACGGCCCAATCAACCTAAGCCGCACATCTTTGGACTAAATTGTCCCTTAGCGTCCAAAGATGTGTGGGTTAGGGTGGATTGGCCGTGCTAAATCGACCCTTAATGTGGGGTTGCAGGGATAGGGCCTGGGTGGGATTGTTGCAGGCTCGATGGGCTGAATGGCCTCCTTCGGCACCGTAGGGATTTCCATGATAACGGGTGGCGGAGCAGGCTTGAGGGGCTGAACAGCCTCCCGCTGCTTCTAGTTTCATCCGTCTCCTTTATTCTTCTTCCCCTAGCGCGCAACTTCACATTTCCCCCACGTTTAATAGCCCATCGGCCAAGTTGATCGCCCACTCACCCTCATACCTCGGTGGCCTATCCCACCGGATGAAGATTAAGCTCAGCGTCTATTGCACCTACCCCGTAACGCTGGTTCCGTAACTCCGGTTCCGTAACTCCCTCCCCCCCCCTCTGTTAAAGACGGCGCGGCCTAACCGAAAATCCACCAGGGGAGGAGAAGAGCAGAGAGGAGGGAGGATAAACCCCGGCAATGTGTACGGATCAAAGCCCCCGGGAGGCAACTAACCAAGCAGTCTCTCTGAATGGTTTTACATAAGGCACTGTGCATGTCTCCGTCCAGGAAGAGTCCGTCAGGAAGGTCCTGCATGAAGTCCAGGTCCTTGAAGGTGGGCCGAGGCTTCTCCCGCTCCTTCTGGGAGGCCCGCCGCTTGTAGGTCGAGCCCTTCAGGTCATACTTGAGGTGCATCTTCACCACCCGAGGCAGCAGGTTATTCATCACCACCAGCCGGATGTTGTTGCCTCCCGACTGGATGCAGTACAGCCCAAAGAACTTGGGCAGCAGCGTGCGAGGGTTTTGGTTCAGGTTCTGCACGGGGTGGGGGGACGGGGGTGAGGTGGGGTGAAGAGAGAGAGGGGAAAAAAAAGCAAGAAGCTTTTAGACACATTTCATTCAGGTAGCGCCTCCAAGCGTGCTCAAAGTAAAATGTCACAAAGAGAGAGTGGGTTGGGGGTGGCTTCGCAGATACTTTATCAAACGTGGGTCGACCACAACCTCAAATGCATTGACTTTGAGAAGCATCTGGGAGGGGAGAGGGGAGGAAAGTTCACAGAATCCCTACAGTGCAGAAGGTGGCCATTCGGACCATCGAGTCTGTACCAACCACAATCTCACCTCAGCCCCATCCCCATAACCCCACAGATTGAACCTAGCTAGCCTCCCAACATGAAGGATATCAATTTAGCACGGCCAATCCACCCTAACCTGCACATCTTTGAACCCTAAGGAGCAATTTAGCATGGCCAATCCACCTAACCTGCACATCTTTGAACCCTAAGGAGCAATTTAGCATGGCCAATCCACCTAACCCGCACATCTTTGGATACTGAGGGGTAATTTAGCATGGCCAATCCACCCTAACCTACACATCTTTGGATACTGAGGGGTAATTTAGCATGGCCAATCCACCCTAACCTACACATCTTTGGACACTAAGGGGCAATTTAGCATGGCCAATCCACCCTAACCTGCACATCTTTGAACCCTAAGGAGCAATTTAGCATGGCCAATCCACCCTAACCTGCACATCTTTGAACCCTAAGGAGCAATTTAGCATGGCCAATCCACCTAACCCGCACATCTTTGGATACTGAGGGGTAATTTAGCATGGCCAATCCACCCTAACCTACACATCTTTGGACACTAAGGGGCAATTTAGCACGGCCAATCCACCCTAACCTACACATCTTTGGATACTAAGGGGCAATTTAGCACGGCCAATGCAACCTAACCTGCAATTCTTTCAGACTGAGGGGGGGGAAACTGGAACATCTGGAGGAAACCCATGCAGACACCAGGAGAACGTGCATACTCTGCACAGGCGGTGACCCGAGTCCGGGAATCGAGCCCGAGTCCCTGGCGCTGTGAGGCAGCAATGCTAACCCACTGTGCCGCTGTCCCAAGGGGCTGGGATAAGGTGCGGGATCTGGCCAGAGATGCCCACGTCTCGGGAAGGTTTTTAAATAATTCCAAAGCTGGAGGGTGGAGGGAGGGGCGAACTTGAAGAGCAGCTGATTGGTCAGAATGCAGATGTGTTGTTAAAAGAGACAGAGACTAAATATCGAACAAAGGAGGCAGAAAACAGGAGCAGGAGGAGGCCCTCCTGGCCTGCTCGCTCACCCCGCGCGAACAACTCACCATATAATACCCGGGAAGCAGCTTCCGCAAAAACTCCGTTTCCTTGTGTTGAACCGTTTTGATAATAAATTCATCATCAGCCGATACGTAGAAGATGGATCCGCTAGCACCGGGGTTAGAAAGCTCTATCAATGTCTCATTGCACAGAGAATACTGCAGGAGGGAGAGGGGGAAAGGAGAGAGAGAGAGAGAATGGGTCGGGATTCAAGTCAACATGAGGTGACAACACAAAGTGGAGCAGAATCATAGAAGGCGGCCACTCGGCCCAACGAGTCTGCACCGACCACAATCCCACCCAGGCCTTATCCCCGTAACCCTCTGTAAATGTTTAAAGTTTATTTATTAGTCACAAGTTGGCTTCACAAGGGTTAGCACTGTTGCCTCACAGCGCTAGGGACCCGGGTCTGATTCCCGGCTTGGGTCACTGTCCGTGTGGAGTCTGCGTGGGTTTCCTCCAGGTGCTCCGGTTTCCTCTCATATTCCAAAGATGTGTAGGTTAGGGTGGATTGGCCATGCTAAATTGTCCCTTAGTGTCCAAAGATGTGTAGGTTAGGGTGGATTGGCCATGCTAAATTGCCCCTTAGTGTCCAAAGATGTGTAGGTTAGGGTGGATTGGCTGTGCTAAATTGCCCCTTAGTGTCCAAAGATGTGTAGGTTAGGGTGGATTGGCCATGCTAAATTGCCCCTTAGTGTCCAAAGATGTGTAGGTTAGGGTGGATTGGCTGTGCTAAATTGCCCCTTAGTGTCCAAAGATGTGTAGGTTAGGGTGGATTGGCCATGCTAAATTGCCCCTTAGTGTCCAAAGATGTGTAGGTTAGGGTGGATTGGCCATGCTAAATTGTCCCTTAGTGTCCAAAGATGTGTAGGTTAGGGTGGATTGGCCATGCTAAATTGTCCCTTAGTGTCCAAAGATGTGTAGGTTAGGGTGGATTGGCCATGCTAAATTGTCCCTTAGTGTCCAAAGATGTGTAGGTTAGGGTGGATTGGCCATGCTAAATTGTCCCTTAGTGTCCAAAGATGTGTAGGTTAGGGTGGATTGGCCATGCTAAATTGTCCCTTAGTGTCCAAAGATGTGTAGGTTAGGGTGGATTGGCCATGCTAACTTGTCCCTTAGTGTCCAAAGATGTGTAGGTTAGGGTGGATTGGCCATGCTAACTTGTCCCTTAGTGTCCAAAGATGTGTAGGTTAGGGTGGATTGGCCATGCTAAATTGTCCCTTAGTGTCCAATGATGTGTAGGTTGGATGGATTGGCCGTGCTAAATTGTCCCTTAGTGTCCAAAGATGTGTAGGTTAGGGTGGATTGGCCATGCTAAATTGTCCCTTAGTGTCCAAAGATGTGTAGGTTAGGGTGGATTGGCCATGCTAAATTGTCCCTTAGTGTCCAAAGATGTGTAGGTTAGGGTGGATTGGCCATGCTAACTTGTCCCTTAGTGTCCAAAGATGTGTAGGTTAGGGTGGATTGGCCATGCTAAATTGTCCCTTAGTGTCCAAAGATGTGTAGGTTAGGGTGGATTGGCCATGCTAAATTGTCCCTTAGTGTCCAAAGATGTGTAGGTTAGGGTGGATTGGCCGTGATAAATTGTCCCTTAGTGTCCAAAGATGCACAGGTTAGGTGGATTGGCCATGCTAAATTGCCCTCTAGGTGTCCAGAGATGTGTAGGTTAGGTGCATTGGCCATGATAAATTCTCCCTCAGTGTAACCCGAACAGGCGCTGGAGTGTGGTGACTAGGGGATTTTCACAGTAACTTCATTGCAGTGTGAATGTAAGCCTACTTGTGATAATAAACAAACTTCAACCTTAACACTGCAGTGAAGTTACTGTGAAAATCCCCGAGTCATCACAGTCCAGCGCCTGTTCAGGTACACGGAGGGAGAATTTAGCACGGGCCAATCCACCCTAACCTGCACTTCTTTGGACTGTGGGAGGAAACCGGAGCACCCTGAGGAAACCCATGCAGACATGGGGAGAATGTGCAAACTTCACACAGTCAGTGACCCGAGCCGGGAATCGAACCCGGGTCCCTGACGCTGTGAGGCAGCAGTGCTAACCCACTATGCCGCCACGTATTTACCCCAGCTAGTCTCCCTGACACTAAGGGTTCATTTATCGTGGCCAATCTACCTAACCTGCACATCTTTTGGACTGAGGAGGGGAAACCGGAGCACCTAGAGGAAACCCACGCAGACACAGTGGGGAGAACGTGCAGACTGCACACAGACAGCGACCCAAGCTGGGAATCAAACCTGGGTCCCTGGCGCCACGAGACAGCAGTGCTAACCCACTGTACCATCCAGAGTGGCACAGTCAGCACTCTCCTCCTCACTCAGTACAAATCGTTGTTGTTTTACCTCTGGCATTTATTGCGAGCTGTCCTGATGAGCGCGAGATGTAAAGTTTCGCCATGGCTGGCGAGTTTCTCAACCCTATTGTCCTGCCTTTCCTCAGTAACCTTTGACCTCCCTTATCAATCATGAACCTATCCCACAACAAAAGGCAAAATACCACGGATACCAGAATCTGAAATAAAAACAGAAAATGCTGGAAAATCTCGGCAGGTCTGACAGCATCTGTGGAGAGAGAATCGAGCCAATGTTTCGAGTCTGGATGACCCTTCGTCAGAGCTCTGGTTCTCCGGACTCAAAAGGTTGGCTCTATTCTCTCTCCACAGATGCTGTCAGACCTGAGAAGAACCTATCTATCTCTGTCTTAAAGACACTCAATGTCCCGGCCTCCTCTGTGGCAACGAATCCCAAGATTCACCACCCTCTGGCTGAAGAAATTCCTCCTCATCTCCATTCTAAAGAACTCTGAGGCTGTGCCCTCGGATCCCAGTCTCTCCCACTAACGGAGACACCTGCCCCACGTCCACGCTATCCAGGCCTCTCAATATTCTGTAAGTTTCAATAAGATAACCCCCGCCCCCTCTCTAACCTCCAACGAGTACAGACCCAGAGTCCTCGACCGTTCCTCATACGACAGGCTCTTTATTCCAGGTTTCGTTCTGGTGAACCTCCTCCGGACCCTTTCCAAGGCCGGCATATTCTTCCTTAGATACGGGGCCCAAAAACTGCTCACAATGCTCCAAATAGGGTCTGACCAGAGCCTCAGAAGTCCATCCCTGCTCTTGTATTCTAGCCCTCAGGACATGAATGTTAACATCGCGTTTGCCTTCCTAACTACCCTGCAAGCTAACCTTAAGAGAATCCTGAACTAGGTCTCCCCAAGTGCCCTAGCGCTTCTGAATTCTATCTCTATTTAGAGAATAGTCTACGCCTCTGTCCTTCCTACCAAAACACCTCTCGTTTCCCACGCCGTATCCGGCCTGCCCCGCCATCGCCACTCACCAGGTAATCGTCCGGACGAATTCCAAACAGTTCTCGGAAATATCTGAAGGCCACGGGTGCGTAGGTTTTGAAGCGGAAATCGGAGTAGTGATGTGCCGGCGTCAAGTTGCTCCCTTCGCTGAGGACCAAACACAACAACAGGCCGAAGTGAGCAGAGGTAGAAGCAGCCGGAACCTACCCGGTGGGGGGGGGGGGGGGGGGGGAAGTAACTCCCCCTCAGGAAAATGACTCGAGAGAAGGTCATCATTGGGACTGCCCTCCCAAACGGTTCATCCTGCCCACTGTCCCCCACACACCCACCCCCCAGCCCCTCCACACACACACACCCCCACACACCAGCCCCTCCACACACACACACCCCCGCCCCCCCCCCCCACAGCCCCTCCACACACACACCCCCACCCCCCCCACACACACACCCCCACCCTCCCCCACAGCCCCTCCACACACACACACCCCCACCCCCCCCACAGCCCCTCCACATACACACCCCCCCGCCCCCCCACAGCCCCTCCACACACACACACCCCCACCCCCCCTCCACACACACACACCCCCACCCCCCCTCCACACACACACACCCCCCCCCACAGCCCCTCCACACACACACCCCCACCCCTCCTAACACAGACCCCTCCTCCCCCACACACCCCCCCCCCACCGAGTTGTGTGGCAACACAGGGATTTTCACAGTAACTTCATCGCAGTGTTAATGTCAGCCTACTTACGACTAATAAATAAACCGCAAACTTTGAGTACGTTGCTAGGTAAATACTTCTCATTCAAATTGATTGGGAAGGCCTAGTGGTATTATGGTCAGACTATTAATCCAGAAACTCAGTTAATGTTCTGGGGGACCCGGGTTCGAATCCCGCCACGGCAGACGGGGGAATTTGAATTCAATAAAAAATATTAAGGAATTAAGAATCTACTGATGACCCAACGAGGGAAAAAAACCATCCGATTCCCTTTAGGGAAGGAAATCTGCCGTCGTTACCCCGGTCTGGCCTACATGTGACTCCAGAGAACCACAGCAATGTGACTGACTCTCAACTGCCCCTCCAAGGGCAACTAGGGATGGCCAACAAATGCTGGCCTAGCCAGCAACACCCACGTCCCACGAATGGATAAAGTGGATTTACAATGCAGAATATAAGGACATTCAGCCCAACTAGGCATGTCTCTTACTTAATGCCTCACCCGTTCTTCCTCATTCAGATCACCAACAACCTGTCCTGGTCCCTCCATGCTGGCACCATAGTTAAGAAAGCCCAACCAACAGTTAAAAACCTGTTTAAAATAAGTTTAAAGCACTTTGTTCTTTGTAGAACTGTTTCAAGCATTTATTGTATTTACTGCTTTAAGAATTCTGAGGGAGTGGTTAGAAGGGAGTTGTGGACCAGCCAGCTTTAAATCAGCGCCAGGTTTAAAAGGAGGCCTGGTGTAGACAGCAGGCAGCGGAGTGAGAGGGAAGCAGAGTGAGCTAATAGGGCTTAATATCAAAAAGAGCTTGAGGGAAAAAAGGCCAGGTGAGTTTGTTTGAAAAAACAAGGAAGAAAAAAAAAAATTTCTTTTCAAAACTACTACAGTGAATAATGGAGGGGCATGTGATGTGTGGTTTCTGTATGATGTGGGAACTGGTGGACCCCAGGGTCCTCCCCAGTGACCATGTCTGTAGTAAGTGCAGGTTGCTGGAGGAGCTCCAGCTCAAGGTGGATGAGCTGGCCTCTGAGCTACAGACACTGAGGCTCATCAGGGGGAGAGAGGGTGCCATTGTCAATGGGGCGCAAGTGACATCCACCCCCCCTAGACTGGCTAACTCTAAGGGTCAGGGACAAGAGGGGGCTGCTGGGAGGAGGAAGGGGGGTGAGGAGCGGAGGCCTCAGCCTCTTAATCTGCATAACAGGTTTGAGGTTCTTGCTTCCAGTCTGGAAGAGGACGAGGCAGGTGAGGTTGGTGAGCAAACTGCACACGGTACAGTGATGCAGCAGGACATAGGCAAAGAGAAGGGGAAAAGGAACGTAGTAGTGATTGGGGATAGTGGGGTGAAGGGTATCGACACTGTCCTTTGTCACAATGACAAAGTGCACAGAAGGGTGTGTTGTCTGCCTGGTGCTCGGGTACGGGATGTCGCAGCTGGGCTGCAGAGGAACCTGGAGTGTGAGGGTGAGAATCCGGTCATTGTGGTACATGTGGGTGCCGGCGACGTAGGCAAAGTGCGGACTGAGGATCTGGGGAGGGAGTATGAGAAGCTGGGAATGGAATTAAAAAGTAGAACCGACAAGGTGGTCATCTCTGGGCTACTGCCTGAACCGTGTGCAGACGGGCGTAGGGTGGACAGGATTAAGGAAGTGAATGGGTGGGTCAGGGATTGGTGTGGGAGGAATGGGTTTGAATTTATGGGGCATTGGCACCAGTATTGGGGTAGGTGGGACCTGTTCGGGCGGGATGGGGTTGGTCTGAACTGTGCTGGGACCAGAGTGCTGGCGAATCGAGTAAAGAGGACTGTAGACAGGGCTTTAAACTAATTGGGGGAGGGAAGAGAGAGAGAGAGAGAGTGCGAGGGTAGGTGACGTTACGAGGTCTAAAGTTAAGGATAGGGTACAGGTAAGGGAAGAGGCCGAGGATGTCCCAATAATAGAGGGAGTAGGGGGCGTGAGTATGGTTGGTGGCGTTACGGCAAATAGGGTCCAGGTGAAGGCTGGGATGAAAGCGCTTTATCTGAATGCACGAAGCATTCGGAATAAAGTGGATGAGCTGGTGGCGCAGATCGACACAAATGGATACGATCTGGTGGCCATTACAGAGACGTGGCTGCAAGGTGACAGGGACTGGGAGCTGAATGTCCAGGGGTATCAAGTGTTTAGGAAGGATAGGCAGGAGGAAAGAGGGGGTGGCGTAGCTCTGCTGATCAAGGATAGCATCAAGGTGGTAGCAAGGGATGATATTGGAGCCAAAGAGCAGAAAGTGGAATCGTTGTGGGTGGAGATTAGGAACAGCAAAGGGAGGAAGACGCTGGTGGGTGTCGTCTATAGGCCCCCGAATAATGATCTGGAGGTGGGGCGGGCTGTTAACGCGCAAATAAGTGCGGCGTGCAGGAATGGGACGGCCGTAGTTATGGGGGATTTCAATCTGCATATTGATTGGTCGACCCATGTTGGACGCGGTGGGCTCGAGGAGGAGTTCTTGGAATGCTGCCGGGATAATTTCCTTGAACAGTGTGTGTTGGAGCCGACGAGGGAGCGAGCTATCTTGGATCTGGTACTATGTAATGAGGCAGGTAGAATTAGGGACCTTGTGGTGAAGGATCCTCTTGGGGAGAGTGATCATTGTATGGTGGAGTTTCTGGTGCAGATGGAGGAGGAGAAAGTGGGTTCCCGGACGCGCGTCCTTTGTTTGAATAGAGGGGAGTACGGTAGGATGAGAGAAGAATTGGCGAATGTTGACTGGGGGAGTGCGTTGGAGGGAGGGTCTGCTGAGGAGCAGTGGAGGATCTTTAAGGAGATCTTTCTTGGTGCTCAGCAGAAATTTATTCCGATGGTCAAAAAGGACCGTAGGAGAAGAGGTAATAAGCCGTGGATAACGAAGGAGGTGAAGGAAAGTGTTAAATTTAAAGCGGAGGAATTTAGAGTAGCTAAGAGTAGTGGGCGAGAAGAGGATTGGGAGAGGTTTAAATGTCAACAAAGATTGACAGGAAGAATGGTAGGAAGGACTATTACTTACGGGGCGAAAAACTGCAGCAGGCGACGGTGCAGAGGGACCTCGGGGTCCTTGTGCATGAGTCGCAAAAACCCAGCTTGCAGGTGCAGCAGATGGTTAGGAAGGCGAATGGGATGCTGGCCTTCATAGCGAGGGGGATTGAATATAAAAGTAGGAAGGTCTTGCTGCAGCTGTATAGGGCATTGGTGAGGCCGCAGCTGGAGTACTGTGTGCAGTTTTGGGCGCCGCACCTGCGCAAAGATATTTTGGCCTTGGAGGGAGTGCAGAGAAGGTTTACTAGGCTGATACCAGAGTTGAGGGGGTTGAGCTATGAGGAGAGGCTGAATAAACTAGGCCTGTACTCGTTAGAGTTTAGAAGAATGAGGGGAGATCTCATTGAGGCGTTTAAGGTGATGAATGGAATGGATAGGATAGAGGTGGAGAGGCTCTTCCCGCTCAAAAAAGACAGTAGGATTAGGGGCACAGCCTCAAGATAAAGGGGGGGCGGTTTAGAACAGAGTTGAGGAGGAACTTCTTCACTCAAAGGGTGGTGAATCTCTGGAATTCTCTCCTCGTTGAAGTGGTGGAGGCTGCCTCGCTAAATATTTTTAAGAAGCGGGTTGATGGGTTCTTGATAAGAGAGGGGATTAAGGGTTATGGGGAGAGGGCGGGAAAGTGGAACTGAGCCACGACAGATCAGCCATGATCTTATTGAATGGCGGGGCAGGCTCGAAGGGCTAGATGGCCTACTCCTGCTCCTATTTCTTATGTTCTTATGTTCTACTTTCTCAGAAGACTAAGGAAATTTGGCACGTCCGCTACACCAATTTGTACAGACGCACCATAGATGTATCACAGCTTGGTCTGGGCTCCTGCTCTGACCTACACCGCAAAAACTACAAAGAGTCATGAATGTAGCCCAATCCAACGCACAAACCAGCCTCCCATCCATTGACTCCGTCTACACTTCCCGCTGCCTCGGGGGAAAAGCAACCGGCATAATCAAGGACCACCCCCACCCACACACACATACACAAACACACACACATTCTCTCTTCCACCTTCTTCCGTCGGGAAAAAGATATAAAAGTCTGAGGTCCCGTACTGACCGACTCAAGAACAGCTTCTTCCCTGCTGCTGTCAGACTTTTGAATGGACCTACCTCGCATTAAGTTGATCTTTCTCTACACCCTCGCTGTGACTGTAACACTACATTCTGCACCCTCTCCTTCTCCATGTGCAGTATGCTTTATCTGTATAGCACGCAAGAAACAATACTTTTCACTGTGTCCCAATACATGTGGCAACAATAAATCAAATCCATTCCCTGTGGCAGTGGGGCCCCCTCCCCCACTGTCATTCCACCCTCTCCCCCACATCGGCTGAACTCCCTTATCGGGTTTCCCGGTGACCTATACTGTAGGGATTGAAGCCAATTACTCGGCGAGCGCGGTGGTCTCCTAGGCAGTGTGGCAAGGTGCGCAGCCAGCCCTTACCTGGGGAAGAAGATGCTTTCCACCACATAGAAGTCTTGCATGAGGACATCGCGCTCAGGCTTGGTGCTGAGGCTGCCGACGGTGTGCGTGATTCCCAGCTGGATAGCACCTCGGAGGGCAGAGGAGGTTGTCTGATTGGAAGACACACACACACACGCACACACAATCGGAAGGTCAGAAACAGAGGGTCAACAAACAAACCGACGCGGTCACCCCCACCGCGGGCTCCATCCTCAAACCCGCCCAGCTCACGCAACCTCAGAACAAGATGGGCGGTTTACTAACGCTCCGAACAGCCGTATAGGTTTGGGACATTAAAGTTAGTTTCACCCTCCGTGGGCGCTGCCAGATCTGCCAAAGGACTCCCAGCATTTTCTGCTCGCATTACAGTCTTGCGGCATTTGGGATATTTTGATTGAAAGTGCTGCGAAAATGGAGAGTTTGTGAGGCTAAGCTTGCTCCAGCTTCTGCCCACAGTCCAAAGATGTGCGTGGTAGGTGGATTGGCCATGCTAAATTGCCCCTTAGTGTCCAAAGATGTGTAGGTTAGGGGGATTGGCCATGCTAAATTGCACCTTAGTGCACAAAACTGTGCAGGTTCAGTGGATTAGCCATGCTAAATTGTCCCTTAGTGTCCAAAGATGTGCAGGTTAGGGTGGATTGGCTATGCTAAATTGTCCCTTAGTGCACAAAAATGTGCAGGTTAGGGGGAGTGGCCATGCTAAATTGTCCCTTAGTGTCCAAAGATGTGCAGGTTAGGTGGATTGGCCATGCTAAATTGTCCCTTAGGGCACAAAAATGTGCAGGTTAGGGGGAGTGGCCATGCTA
This sequence comes from Carcharhinus amblyrhynchos, assembly GCF_965287045.1. NCBI lineage: Eukaryota > Metazoa > Chordata > Chondrichthyes > Carcharhiniformes > Carcharhinidae > Carcharhinus > Carcharhinus amblyrhynchos. The sequence goes on along the minus strand of NW_027650170.1, from coordinate 117,610 downwards.
AGTTGCTCCTTAGTGTGCAAACATATGTGGGTTAGACGGATTAGCGGAGTAAATATGTAGGGTTGCGTGGATAGGGTTTGGTGGGGGGGGATTGGGTAAGATGCTCTGTTGGAGTGCCGATGGGCTGAATGGCCTCCTTCTACACTACAGCGATTCTATGGAAGCGATGTAAAGATTCAGGGCCGCCTTGTCCTTTCCCAGATAGGGCCAGGGAGTGCTCAGGTTCATAGGACACAGCGACTGGAACATGTTGGGACATGGGCCCAACACTGCCCATGCTGTCTCCTTTGAACGGGCGAGCCTGTTTGTCCCCACCGTCTCGGCACCCGCTCGTCCGGTCCCGCTCCACCGCGTCCCCTTCGCCCGAGGCACGCGGGTTGGGAGGCTGCCTCACGAGAGGCGTCAGGGTCGAGGGTCAGAGGTCAAAGGGCCTCCAGCGTGCAGGAAGATCCGGCCCACTGGAGGGGAGGTGGGTAATGGCGTGTGCAGGACAGGATGTCCAAGGCAATTCACTTGGGGGGGGGAGGAGCGGGGGGAAAATTTAATCACAGGGTTCGCCACTCACCTTCTTGTACGTCGTTTCCCCAGTAGAATCCACGCCTCGGTGACCGATCTTCCTCAGCTGAGTGCCGTACGAGGAGGAGCCAGCCATCTGGCAAGAAGACACCAAATCAGATTGAGGTTACTGTGAGGTAGCTTCCCTCCATTCCCCCCCCCACCGCCATGTTTGACGCCACCTGGCCTGACAAAAAGGGCCTCGGGAAACAATCCTTCCACAGCCCAATCCTTTAGTGGTTACTCCCGGAACGTCACCTGCCTGCTTTCCCCCAACCGAGGAGGGAGGTCCCAGCAGTCAAGGTCCCAGTGGGGTAGCGTCACATTGCCCCTACTTAGGACCAGAGATGAGATGGCACGGTGGGTTAGCGCTACCGCCTCACAGCGCCAGGGACCCGGGTTCGATTCCCGGCTCGGGTCACTGTCTGTGGGGAGCTTCTACGCTCCCACATCAACCCCCACACCTTCCCTCCAACCATCTCTGTGTGGGTTTCCTCCCACAGTCCCAAAGACGTGTTGGTTAGGGTGCACTGGCCATGCTAAATTCTCCCTCAGTGTTACCCGGACAGGGCAGCACAGTGGGTTAGCACCGCTGCTTCACGGCTCCAGGGACCCAGGTTCGATTCCCGGCTTGGGTCACTGTCTGTGTGAAGCTTGCACATTCTCCTCGTGTCTGCGTGGGTTCCCTCCCACAGTCCAAACGTGTGCGGGTCAGGTTGATTGGCCGTGCTAAAATTGCCCCTTAGTGTCCTGGGATGTGTAGGTTAGAGGGATTAGCGGGTAAATGTGTAGGGATATGGGGATAGGGCCTGGGTGGGACTGCGGTCAGTGCAGACTCAATGGGCCGAAGGGCCTGTTTCTGCACTGTAGGCTTCTATGTTCTAGGAGTGTGGCGACTAGGGGGATTTTCACAGCAAGCTCGTTGCAGTGTTAATATAGCCATGATGTGGAGATGCCGGCGTTGGACTGCAGGGGAGGGTACAGTAAGAAGTCTCACAACACCTGGTTAAAATCCAACAGGTTTATTCGGAATCACGAGCTTTCGGTGCACCGCTCCTTCCTCAGGCGAGCCAACTGGGCAGCACGTGGCACAGTGGGTCAGCACTGCTGCCTCACAGTGCCAGGTTCGATTCCCGCCTCGCGTCACTGTCTGTGCAGAGACTGCACCTTCTCCCCATGTCTGCGTGGGTTTCCTCCCACAGTCCGAAAGACGTGCTGGTTAGGGTGCATTTACCCGAACAGGAGAACTTCACAGTAACTTCGTTGCAGTGTTAATGTAAGCCTTACTCGTCACTAACAAATAAATGTTTAGCCGAGCAGTGCTCCAAAAGTTCGTGATTCCAAATAAAGCTGTTGGACTCTAACCTGGTGTTGTGAGGCTTCTTACTGTGTTAATTGTAAGCCTACCAGTGACACTATACAAACTTTGTAGCTCTTTAGTCTGAGGGTGGTGAATCTTTGGAAATTCTGGCCCAGGGGGCTGTCATTGAGTATGTCTGAGACGCCAAACTGATAAGACTTCCTGGATACTCAACACAACAAAGGTCACATGGAGAGTGCAGGAAAACGGTGTTGAAGTGAATCGGTCACAACCAAATGGAACAGCAGAGCAGGCTTGAGGGGCCATAAGGCCTACACCCGATCCTTTTTTTAAGGCAAGGATAGATAGATTTTGGAACAGTAAAGCAATTAAGGGGAGCAGGCGGGTCATTGGAGCTGAGTCCACAAAAAGATCAGCCATGATCTTATCGAAGGGCAGAGTAGGCTCGAGGGGCTCCTAATTCTTCTATATCTCCAACATGATTGCTTCATTGCATATAAAATACCTGTCGTTACATCAAATGGCACTGCTGCCTCACAGCACCAGGGACCCAGGTTCAATTCCCAACTTGGGTACAATGCGGAGTCTGCACGTTCTCCCTGTGTCTGCATGAGTTTCCTCCCACACTCCAAAGATGTGCAGGATAGGGGGATTGGTCATGCTAAATTGCCCCTTAGTGTCCAAAGATGTATAGGTTAGATGGATTGGCCATGCAAAATTGCCCCTTAGTGCACAAAAATGTAGGGGTTAGGTGGATTGGCTATGCTAAATTGCCCCTTAGTATTCAAAAATGTGTAGGTTAGATGGATTGGCCATGCTAAATTGCCCCTTAGTGTCCAAAAATGTGCCGTTTCGGGGGATTGGCTATGCTAAATTGTCCCTTAGTATCCAAAGATGTGCAGGTTAGATGGATTGGCTATGCTAAATTGCCCCTTAGTGTCCAAAGATGTGCAGGTTAGGGTGGATTGGCCATGCTTAATGGCCCTTTAGCGTCAGGGGGATAAGCTAAGATATATGCATGGAGTCGTGGGGAAAGTGCCTGGATGGGATTGTGGTTGGTGCAGATTGGTTGGGCCAAATGGCCTCCTCCTCAAACATAGGGTTCTTTAATTCTATAACATGGCAGACATAACATAAATGCACTTCCTTATTTGTTTATCTGTGTCTTCGGTTTGCTGGCCCCCCCCCCCCCCAGCTCTGTAGTTCCTTCTCTCAACCTCTCCATCTCGAAGATACATCTAGGTTAGAAACGCAAGTGTTTTTTTGTTGAAGCTCATTTTAAGGTCGTAAGAGCTGGGCGGGTTCGAGTATCAAGGCTGCGGTGCAAGTGACCACTTCTGTTTTGTTTTTTTGACCCTGTGTCTGATCTTGCGATTGTGTGCAGGCACGCGTAAAAAAAGGGGTTTCTTTCAAAAACAATGATTCCTGCGGTTTTTCCACATCTTCACTAGTTTTTTTAGTTCAATTTCAGTGATGTCGATGTTGTCAACCTGACTTGAAATGTCCTTTTATTTGCTAAAGTGTTTTAAGTGGGATTAGTTTCACCATCCTACATTGTTTGGAGGGCTGTCAGTTTATTTTCCCCCATTTTCAGTTTGGAGCTGCAGGTTCATGTTTCAGTTTGAGAAGGAACAGCAAACTTAAGAGAACTGTTTTCCCCTCTCTCCTCGTTGTTTCCTTCTTGGGAAATTCTCTTTGTTTCCCTGAAGGGTGAAAGTTTGCTGTTGCTGGGGACTGGGGCAGAGTCTCTCTGCTGCTGTTGTGGGAAGCTGCCTTGCCTTCAAGCTGTTTGGAGTGAATCAAGAGAACTGCAGACTTCACTCTCAATTTCCATCATCACACAAGCAGCAGACTTTGCCGTACTGAACCTGTTCTAAATGATTTTGTCTCCAGCAAGGGCTATGGTTTCTTGAGAACACATTAATTATCTTTGTTAAGGGGTTATACGTTAGTGTTTTGTTCCTTGTCTGTAACTGGGAGAAGCTCTTACTGTAAGTCCAGTTCACTGAAAGTCCTTTACAGTCTATTTATTAGTGTCATGAGTAGGCTTACATTAACACTGCAATGAAGTTACTATTAAAATCCCCTAGTCGCCTCACTCCAGCGCCTGTTCTGGTAACACTGAGGGAGCATTTAGCACCTAGCCAGCACATCTTTCGGACCATGGGAGGACACCACAGCATCCGGAGGAAACCCACACAGACACGGGGAGAAAGTGCAAACTCTGCACAGACAGTGACCCGAGGTTGGGAATCGAATCCGGGTCCCTGGCACTGCGTGGCAGCGGTGCTAAGCACTGTGCTGTCCTGGAAAACGATCTGTCATCCATGCCCAGGTTGGCTGGGCATTTGGCCCCCTTGATATGGCCTCAAGGTTCAAGGGGTAATTAGGGAATAAGCACCAAAAGCTGGTTTTGCCCACACACGAGGGAAGGTACATAGAAATACTTGCTAGGAGTGTCACTCGCACACAGAGCAAATTAAGTAGCATAGTACAGCACTATTCAACTCTCCCCTTGCAGTCTTTTTATAATCTTGCTTCCTGCTTACTTCTCCATATTGGAAATTCCAAGGGCTACAACTTAGAATGGGAACTGCCCATGTAAAGACGTCACGCTGCACTTATGCCCTCCTGCCCATGGATGGCACTGTAGAACAGAGGTATCAATTCCTCCAACACTCCAGCCAACTCCTGATACGCCTGCAAGTTCAAACTAGGGTCCATTTTAATGATAAATAATATTCAAGGGGGAAGAGAGAATTACAGCTGAACATCCTGATATAATTACACCACCCCCACCTCCACTCCCACCCTGTAACTGAGTTACATCTGAAGTCTGGGTGGCACAGTGGTTAGCAGTGCCAACTCCCAGCGGCAGGGACCAAGATTCAGCTCCAGCTTTCTCTGTACAGGCTTCCTCTGGGGGCTCCAGTTTCCTCCCACAGTCCAAAGATGTGCAGGTTAGGTGGATTGGCCATGCTAAATTACCCATTAGTGTCCAAAGATGTGCAGGTTAGGGTGGGTTGGCCATGCTAAATTACCTCCTAGTGTCCAAAGATGTGCAGGTTAGGGTGGGTTGGCCACGCTAAATTACCCACTAGTGTCCAAAGATGTGCAGGTTTGAGTCATAGAGGTTTACAGCGTGGAAACAGGCCCTTTGGCTCAACTTATCCATGCCGTCCTTTCTTTTTAAACCCCCCAGCTAATTCCAATTGCCCGTGTTTGGCCCATATCCTTCTACACCCATAGAACTCTCTAAATGCTTTTTAAAAGACAAAATTGTACCCGCCTCTACTACTGCCTCTGGCAGCTCGTTCCAGACACTCACCATCCTCTGTGAAAAAAATTGTTCCTCTGGATCCTTTTGTATCTCTCCCCTCTCACCTTAAACCTATGCCCTCTAGTTTTAGACTCCCCTACCTTTGGGAAAAGATATTGACTATCTGGCTGAACTGTGCCCCTCATTATTTTATAGACCTCTACAAGATCACCCCTCAGCCTCCTACGCTCCAGAGAAAAAAGTCCCAGTCTATCCAGTCTCTCCTTATAACTCAATCCATCAAGTCCCGTTAGCATCCTAGTAAATCTTTTCTGCACTCTTTCTAGTTTAATAATATCCTTTCTATAATAGGGTGACCAGAACTGTACACAGTATTCCAAGTGTGGCCTTACCAATGTCTTGTACAACTGCAACAAAGGTTAGGTGGCTTGGCCGTGCTAAATTGTCCCTTAGTGTCATGGGGATTAGTCGGGTAAATACATGGGGTTATGGGGATAGGGCCTGGGTGGGATTGTTGTTGGCGCAGGTGTGATGGGCCGAATGGCCTCTCTCTGCACTGTAGTGATTTTACGATCCTGCGTTCGGTCTGGGATGTGGAGCGGGTAAGCTGCTTTGTTGCAGAGTCAGCACATACTCGATGGTTCCACTTGCTCCCAGCTGCCTGGAAGCCCTATAGCCAACCAGTGCTATCCACACAGCCCATGGCACGGACCTGTTACGCACACGTACCTCTGAAGACGGCACTCTCCGTGATGGCAGACCTGCAGAGGAGGAAAGCAAAACACACAGTCAGTATACATCGGCTGGAAGAGGAGAAAGGGGGAGAGAGAGAGAGAGAAAGAGAGAGAGGGAGAGAGAGAGAGAGAGGGAGAAAAGGGAGAGAGAGAGAAAGGGAGAAAAGGGAGAGAGAGAGAAAGGCAGAGAAAAAGAGAGAGAAAGAGAAAGGGAGAGAGAGAGAAAGGGGCGGGGGGAAGAGAAGAGAGAGAGGCAGAGAAAAAGAGAGTGAGAGAGAGAGAGAGAGAGAGGGAGGGAGGGAGGAGGGGAGGGGAGAGGCACACATACATCCAGGGCTCTTTAAAAAGTAAACAGGAGACATGAAAATGGTGGAGGAACTGGCTGGTTTGCAATGCCCGCCTGCATCAGTTTCAGATTTCTCTCCATCGTAGGTGCAAAAACAAAAAGACCACTCCACCCTCAACAACATTCAGTTCACGCAGACCAGAGGCTATGCTACAACAGGCACATGTGTGCCGCAGACACTTCCTGCTGACATCATCCCTGCCCCTCCGCCCCCCGCACCAACCTCCCACACATCAGAGCCCCCTCGTCTGATTCACAGCACCCGCTCACCCGCCCTAGCACGAATACCGTCACCAGGCAGGCAGGCTCTGCCCCGTCCCGTTCCACAGCAACGGATCGAGAGAACGTTTCTCCCCGGCACGCCCAAGCCCCGAGGTACAGGAGGGTGGCGATGCCTGCTTCGCTCAGTGTGCCTGAAGGCGCATGCCAAGTGTGACGCCCTACAGAGACCCTCCCTCGCTGGCAGAGGCGCGACGCAATTTAATTCCAGACCATGCTGGCTTTGACACCTTGCATGCACAAGGAGCCTCATAACACAGGCAAACCTCCCAAGGTGCTTCACAGCAGAATAAATGGGACATTGTGGAACAGGTGGCCAAGACAGAGAGAGGGAAAGAGAGAGGGAGAGACAGAGAGAGAGAAAGATTTACTGAGGGAATTCCAGAGCTTAAGGCCCCCCCAGGCAGCTGAAGGCACGGCCCCCAACGGCAGAGCGATGGGAATCGGGGGATGCTCGAGAGGCCGGAATTGGAGGAAAGCAGAGATCTTGGAGGGTTGTAGGAGGTTACAGAGATAGGGAGGGGGTGTTGGAGCTGGAGGAGGTTACAGAGATCAGGAGGGGGTGGAGTGACTAGAATAGGTTACAGAAATAGGGAGGGGAGTAGGTGCTGGAGGAGGTTACAGAGATTGGGAGGGGAGTAGGTGCTGGAGGAGGTTACAGAGATATGGAAGAGGTTGGGGGCAGAATTTTAAGATAAGCGACAGAAGATTTGGGAAAAAGTTTTAAAGTTTAAAATTTATTTATTAGTGTCACAAATTAGGCTGACATTAACACTGCAACGAAGTCACTGTGAAAATCCCCCAGTCGCTACACTCCGACGCCTGTTTGGATTACACTGAGGGAGAATTTAGCACAGCCAATCCAGCCTAACCAGCATGTCTTTCGGATTGCGGGAGGGAAACCCACGCAGACATGGGGAGAACGTGCAAACAGAGTGTGACCCAAGCCAGGAATCGAACCCGGATCCCTGGCGTCGAGAGGCAGCAGTGCTAACCACCCATTCACTCAAGAGGGTGGTGGGAAGCTGGAGTGCACTGCCTGGGAAGGTAGCGGAGGCCGGAAACCTTACAACCTTTAAGAGATATTCGGATGGGCGTAGCATTCATGGGGCAAGTGCTGGCAAATGGGATTGGCGTATCTTTGGTGGGAGATATTGTTGGCGCAGACTCGATGGGGTGGATCTGTGTTGTACGACTGTGGCACAGCTCGCCACACCTGGCTACGGCAGCGCCAAACAGAACTATCGATAGGGATGGAGAAATACCTCCGCTTGCCTGGAATTCCAGTGGAATGAGGGCATCGATCAGGAGTGGGATCGCGTGACCAGGGCATTGCTCAAGCCTCCACACGTGGGTTGCCTGTTGAAGAACCCGTTCTTCCTGCCTGCCCTGGGACAATGCGAGGGAGGGACGGCCATCACGGGACTCTGACACCAGAGGAATCTCCCGTGCGAATGGATGCTTGCACGCCTCAGGGCTTCACAAGCTGGGCCAAAAAACACAAAGGGAGGCCGACGGAGCGTGACCGAAGGCGTTCTGCCGAAGCACACTCCGTTCCCCCATTATCGGACGAAACCGACAATCCCCACTCACTCAATTCCCCCTCCCCCGGTTTCCAGGAACCTGCTCTCGCAGGCAACCTGGTCCCACCTCAATGTCACTGACACACACACACACACACATTTTAAAAGAAGTTTTATCGATTAGTGTCGCAAGTAGGCTGACATTAACACTGCAATGAAGTAACTGAAAATTCCCCCCCCCCCCCAGTCGCCACACTCCGGCGCCTGTCCGGGTACGCCGAGGACAAACTTAGCACCTAATCAGCTCATCTTTCAGACTGTGGGAGGAAATCGGAGCACCTGGAGGAAAACCACGCACTGGTGGGGACGCACGGTGGCTAGCACTGCTGACTCTCAGTGCCAGGGACACGGGCTCAATTCTGAACTTGGGTCAACTGTCTGTTTGCACGTTCTCCCTGCCGTGCCTGCGTGGGTTTCCTCCGGGTGCTCCGGTTTCCTCCCACAGTCAAAAGACGGGCAGGTTAGGTGGATTGGCCGTGCTAAATTCTCAGTCGGTGTACCCAAACAGGCACTGGAGTGCGGTGACTAGGAGATCGTCACAGTAACTTCAAAACAACGAACAAAGAAAATTACAGCACAGGGACAGGCCCCTCGGCTCCTCCAAGCCTGCACCGACCATGCTGCCCAACTGAACTAAAACCCCTTATCCTACCGGGGACCATATCCCTCTATTCCCATCCTATTCATGAATTTGTCAAGATGCCCCTTAAAACTCACTACCATATCTGCTTCCAATACCTCCCCCAGCAGCGAGTTCCAGACACCCACTACCGTCTGTGTGTAAAAACTTGCCTCGTACACCTCCTTTAAACCTTGCCCCTCGCACCTTAAACCTGTGCCCCCCAGTAACTGACTCTTCCACCCTGGGGGGAAAAAAAGCTTCCCACTCAGTTCATGCCCCTCATAATCTTGTAGACTTCTATCAGGAAGCCTACTTGTGACACTAATAAATCAACTTAAAAAGGCAACTTAAAACACGACTCCAGGCCCCATTACACACGCAATCGTCTTTTAACTGCCCTCGGAAAGGGCCCACAAGACGGGCTTGAGGTGGTAGAGTACTCACCCCTTCTCTCAGGCACAATTAGGGATGGGCAACAAAAAAAACTGGCCTTGCCAGCGACACGCACGCCCTGCGAAATGAATGGACACTGATAGGGTAGGGGTAACTGAGGCTGGGTGGGAAGGAGAAGGAGGCGGGGGGAAGTGCATGGAGGAAGTGATTTGGCCAGTTATCGTCAAGGCGCACAGGCCTTCATTTCCTCGGTGTCGTGCCAAATGGTAAGCAACATTAAAGCGAGCATGACCAGAGCTGAAGCACTCGGTTAAGGGTAACACCCAGAGGCTGCAGTCACAATTGTCAGGATGGGTGTATCCCTTCTCTCTACAGCTCCAAGTCCCAATGCCTCCATTACTAAACTGTTAGCACGTCCCACTCAGGAACTACTTCATCTGAATTGCAAAGGTTCCCCCAGAATCAATGAACAGCCCATTACCACTTGCTGCCAGCTTAGATGCCCCTTTCGATCAGCTAGCCACCCGCAACTCTGCTGCCCCACGTACTAACTCACCCTGTTCACCCTCTGCATCCCAGGCAGACACTGACTACTGGCCCAGCAAGGCTTGCTATTGAAATTCTCACTCTTGTTTTGACCTCTGCCTCTTCACACCCACCATCAGTAACCTCCTCCAGCCCTTATACCCTCCTCTCTATCTCTGTAACCTCCTCCAGCCCCTACACCCCCTCCCTATCTCTGTAACCTCCTCCAGCCCCTACACCCCCTCCCTATCTCTGTAACCTCCTCCAGCCCCTACACCCCCTCCCTATCTCTGTAACCTCCTCCAGCCCCTACACCCCCTCCCTATCTCTGTAACCTCCTCCAGCCCCTACACCCCCTCCCTATCTCTGTAACCTCCTCCAGCCCCTACACCCCCTCCCTATCTCTGTAACCTCCTCCAGCCCCTACACCCCTTCCCCATCTCTGTAACCTCCTCCAGCCCCTACACCCCCTCCCCATCTCTGTAACCTCCTCCAGCCCCTACACCCCCCTCCCTATCTCTGTAACCTTCTCCAGCCTGTACACCCTCATCCCTATTTGTAACCTCCTCCAGTCCCTACACCCCCTCCCAATCTCTGTAACCCCCTCCCAATCCCTCCCTATCTCTGTAACCCCCTCCAGCCCCTACATCCCCTTCCCTATCTCTGTAACCTCCTCCAGTCCCTCCACCCACTTCCTATTTCCATAACCTCTTCCCCCCCTCCACCCCTTCCTCCCTATCTCTGTAACATCCCCTTCCCCGCTACACCCTGCCCTGTATAATCTCTTCCAGTGCCTAGGCACCCTCTCTTATCTCTGTATCCCCCTCCAGCCCCTAATCACCCCTCAGCCTTCTTTCTTTGTCCTAAGGCCAGCCTATCCAACCTCTCCTCATAGCTACACTTTTTGAGCTCTGGTAACATTCTTGGGAACCTCCTCTGCACACTCATTCCAGAGCAATTACATCCTTCCTGTAATGTGGTGACCAGAACTGCATGCAATACTCCAGTTATGACCTCCCCAGTGTGTTACACAATTCCAGTATTACATCCTTAATTTTATATTCTATATCTGAGTAGAGCTTTCTCTCTGTGTCTTCTTAACAACTCTGTCTCCTTGAACTCGGGATCTGTGCACTTGTTCGCCAAGATCTCTCATTTTATCTGCCCCTCTTCGATTTTTCCCATTTATTATGTATTCCCTCTAACCGCCTGACATTCCCAAATGCTTTATAGCTCACACTTCAGGTTAAAATCTGCCAGTTTACTGACCGCTCCACCAACCCATCTACATTGTTTTGGAGATGGTAGCCATCCTTAACACACGCCACCACTCGGCCAACCTTTGGGTCGTCTGCAAATTTCCCAATCGCGCTCCCCCAAGCCCAGATCGTTAATATATAAAACGCAAACAGCAAGGGTCCCAACACCACCAGGAAAAACTTTCCATTCACAAGGGCATCCATTGGCCATTAACTTTTTGTTTTCTGTTCCTAAGCCGACTTTTTATCCAGTTTGCCACGCTGCCCTGTATCCCATGAAGTTTTTACTGTCTTGACAAACGTGGGACCTTGTTATAGTCCACGTACACAACATCCACTGCACTACCCTCATCAACCCTTCAAAGGGTAAAGAAAAGGAAAAGGCCCTTCGGCCCTCCAAGCCTGTGCCCATCACGATGCCCAAACCAAGCAACAAAAAAGCCTTCTGCCCTCACTCGGTCCATATCCCTCTAATTCCTCCCTATTCACGTACCCACCCAGATGCCTCTTAAATGTTGCTAATGTGCCTGCTTCCACCACCTTCCTCGGCAGCGCGTTCCAGACATCCATCACACTCTGCGTGAGAAAAACTTTCCCCGCACATCTCCCTTAAACTTTCCCCCTCTCAGCTTGAACCTGTGTCTCTTGATACTTCCACCCTGGGGAACAGCCTCTGACTATCCAGCCCGGTCTATGCCACTCATCACTTTGTAGACACCTATCAGGTCTCCCCTCAGTCTCCGTCTTTCCAGTAAAAACAATCCCAGTTTATCCAACCTCTCTTCACAGCCAACACCCTCGAGACCTGGCAACATCCTGGCAAAGCTTTTTGCGCTATCCCCAAAGCATCCTTCTGGTAAGTGTGGTGACCAGAACTGCCCACAATAATCCAAATGTGGCCTAACCAAGGTTTTATAAAGCAGCAACATCATTTCCCAACTCTTGCAGTCAATGCCCTGGCCAATGAAGGCAAGCATGCCATACGCCTTCTTCATCACCTTGGCCATCGGTGTTGCCACTTATTAGGGAATCATGGACCTGCACGCCCAGATCCCTCTGAACGTTAATGCGCCTCAAGGTTCTGCCACTTACAGCATAATTCACACCAAAACGCATCACTTTGCATTCGTCCAAATTAAACGCCACCTGCCATCCCACTTCCAAGAAACAACCTTGCAAGGAAGGGCTATAATGGCAGTCTGCAAACACTTAAAACAATTCCTTGAAGACTTGGGTACAGAATTGGCAGATGGAGTCTAATCCAGACAAATGCAAGAATTATACAGTGCAGAAGGAGGCCATGTGGCCAATCGAGTCTGTACCGACCACAATCCCACCCAGTTCCTATCCCTATAACCCCATGCATTTACTCTAGCTAGTCCCCCTGACGCTAAGGGGCAATTTAGCATGACTAATCCGCACATTTCACACACAAGAATGATCCAAGGAATGAGGAGCTTGTCGTATAAGGAACAGTTGAAGACTCTGGATTTGTACTCATTGGAGTTTAGAAGGATGAAGGAGGATCTTATTGAAACTTGCAAGATATTGCGAGGCTCTGGATGGAGTGGACGTGGAGAGGATGTTTCCACTAGTAGGAAAAACTAGAACCAGAGAGGGCACAACCTCAGGCTAAAGGGACGATCCTTTAAAACAGAGACGAGGAGGAATTTCTTCAGCCAGAGAGTGGTGTAATCTGTGGAACTCTTTGCCACAGAGGAGGCCGGGTCACTGAGTGTCTTTAAGACAGAGATAGATAGGTTCCTAATTAATAAGGTGATTGGGGGGGGGTGGGGGGGGAGTATGGGGAAAAGGCAGGAGAATGGGGGATGAGAAAAATCAGCCATGATCAAATGACAGAGCAGACTTGATGGGCTGAGTGGCCTAATTCTGCTGATATGTCTTATAGTCTTAGCTTTGGAGAGTAAGGGGCAATTTAGCATGGCCAATCAACCTCACCTGCACATCTTTGGACTGTGGGAGGAAACCAGAGCACTTGAAGGAAACCCATGCAAACACAGAAAGAACACGTAGACTCCACAGTCAGTGACCTGAGCCAGGAATCGAACCCGGGGTCCCTGGTGCTGAGAGGCAGCAGCGCTGACCAGTGTCACCCCGAGCTGATTTGGAGGATTAGATTTAGGCATGAATTATACTATAAAATGGCAGAACCCTAAGGAACATTAACATTAATGTAAAGATGTGCAGGTTAGGTGGATTGGCCATGCTAAATTGCCCCTTAGTGTCCAAAGATGTGCTGGTTAGGGTGGATTGGCCATGCTAAATTGCCCCGTAGTGTCAGGGGGACTGGCTAGGGTCAATGCATGGGGTTACAGGGATACGGCCCGAGTGGGATGTGGTCTGTGCAGAGTCAATGGACCAAATGGCCGCCTTCTGCACTGTAGGATTCTATGACATAGAGAGATCTGGGCGTGCAGGTCCACAGATCCCCAAAAGTGACACCATAAATGGTCAAGATGATTTAGAAGGCATGCTTGCCTTCATCAGTGTGGAACTGACTAAGGATAAAGCTTAAATCTAGTGTTGTGCAATGATGCAGGGTTCACCACTAACATTATTCACTGGGAAATAGTGATCTTAATATTGTGGAAATAATAAATTTAAACCATAAGCACAAACCTTAACTTAAACAAAGCCACAGGCACAAGGACAGAATCGGCTATGGTTAATTGGGTGAGTCGAACAAAAGGCACGGGCAAAGGAGAAACATTTCAACTCACAGTTCAGAAATGTTTAACAAAAATACAGAAGGAACAGAAAGCTCACAAGAACCCATCCGTGCCTCAGTCAGGAAGTCAAGGGTCAGATTAGGTAAAAGGAGGAGGATTCCAATGTCGCAATAAAAAACAGTAGCAAGTCCGAGGATTGGAGGTGTATTAGAAACCTACACCAAAAAGTTGACAAAGGGCAAAAAATTGCACGCGAGAGAGAACCAGGCAGCGACATAAACACAGATATTTGGTGTCTCAAGGATACGAGGAAAACAGGGTAGGGAAATAGAGTTAAAGCCAAGATTAGCCAATACCATACTGCATGGTAGAGCAGGCTTGATGGCCCGAGTGGTCCTATCTCACGATTATGGTTGTGAAGGCACTGGAAAAGCACCTCACCCGATGGCACAGTGGGTTAGCGCTGCTGTCTCACAGTGCCAGGAACCCGGGTTCGATTCCAGCCTCGGGTCACTGTCTGTGTGGAGACTGCACGTTCTCCCCGTAGAATCCCTATAGTGCAGAAAGAGGCCATTCGGCCCATCGAGCCTGCACCGACCACAATCCCACCCAGGACCTATCCCCGTAACTCCATACATTAACCCTAACTAGTCCCCTGACGCTAAGGGGCAATTTAGCACGGCCAATCCACCTAACCTACACATCTTTGAAGTGTGGGAGGAAACCCACTCAGACACAGGGAGAACATGCAGACTCCGCACAGGCAGTGACCCAAGCCGGGAATTGAAAGCGGCTCCCTGGGGCTGTGAGACAGCAGTGCTAGCCCACTGTGCCACCCGAGACGCAGAAGTAGGTGGCTAACGGGCAGGGGAGGAAAGGAGAGAAATATAACAAAAAGCTCGCCATTTCTTCATCTCTCTGATGAAACACAGGATTTTTTTTTTGGGAACAGCAGGTAGATCAAAACTGGTTTAACCTGTACCTCTTAAAATCATGGCTGCCTCAACAACACTGCCCAGAATAGGCAACAAACTGGTTTCTGCAGCACTGCCTCTGGGACAGCAGCAACGTGAAGGCAGGGGTGGGAAATCAACCCCCCCCCCCCCCCCCCCCCCCGCCCCAAAAGATAAACACTGACTGCAGTTATAGACTACCTGTCAAAATTAGTGTCACTTAATCATCCTGCATCAGGGTGAGGTCTTTGTGGAGGTGCGGGTCTGTCAGCGAGCGATCTGGCCTGGGGCACACTTAAAGGAATCGATCCGAGCACCGAGTTTCGGTGTCGCAATCAAGCATTGTGGCTCAGTCACGGTACAATGTAAACTAAACGAAGAGGGAGACACAGTGGGATTGCCACTGGGCTAGCAAGGCGGGGGCTAACGCACTTGGGACGGGTTCAAATCCTGCCCTGGCAGCCGGCGGAATTTAAATTCAGTTAGTAAAATCTGCAGCGTAAACGTAACAGTGACCAGGACACCTCCCCACAGTGCAAAGATGTGTAGGTTAGGTGGATTGACCATGCTAAATTGCCCCTTAGTGTCCAAAGGTGTGTAGGTTACGTGGACGGCTGAGCAAAATTGTGCCATAGTATCCAAGATGTCCGGGTTAGGAGAATTGGCCATGCTAAATTGCCCCTTACTGTCCAATGATACGCAGGTTAGGTGAATTGGCCAGGATAAATTGCCCCTTAGTGTCAGGGGCAGCTAGTAGGGTAAATGCATGGGATTATGGAGATAGGGACTGGGTGGGATTGCAGTCAGTGCAGACTCAATGAGCCTCCTTCTGCAATGTAGGATTCTGTGATTCTATACCCGTACAGGCGCCTGAGGGATTTTCACAGTAACTTCATTGTAGTGTTAATGTAAGCCGACTTGTGACACTAATAAATAAATTTTAAATCCGAGGACATTACCAGGAAAACACTTCTCGTTCAAGTTGATTCATAGAAACCCTACAGTACAGAAAGAGGCCATTCGGCCCATTGAGTCGGCACCAACCACAATCCCACCCACACCCTACCTCCATATCCCACATATTTACCCTCTAACCTACCCATCTCAGGACACTAAGGGACAATTTAGCATGGCCAATCCACCTAATCTGCATATCTTTGAACACTAAGGGACACTTTAACATGACCAATCAACCTAAACCACACATCTTTGGAGTGTGGGAGGAAACCGGAGCACCCGGAGAAAACCCACACAGATATGGGGAGAACGTGCAGACTCAACACAGACAGTGACCCAAGCCGGGAATCGAACCCAGGTCCCTGGAGCTGTGAAGCAGCAGTGCTAACCCACCGTGCCGCCTTTGACTGGGGAGACGTAGTGGGATTATCACTGAACTGTTTAATCCAGAAGCATAACTGATGTTCTGGGGGACCCAGGTTCGAATCCCGCCCACAGCAGATGGTGGGATTTGAATTCAATAAAAAAAAGTTAAGAATCTACTGATGACCATGGAAACATGGAGGAGAGGTGGTCCAATGGGTCAAACGCATTGCCCCCTCATCCCCAGGTCATGCTCTATCATTGTACCATTCTATCCAAGAGCGTTGGCCCATTTAGCATGCAACTAGCTCTACAGTTCCAAAAACACAACACCACACAGCTACTGACTGGCACGGCAGCCTTCGACAAAGCAAGTTCTCGCTACGTACACCCGGACGGGCACTGCCCACACTAGCTGTGTCATGCTACACATTCTACACGCTACCACACAGCAGCACATACGTTACCTCGTAACCTCGCCACCAGCTGCCAGTACCATAGACGCAACTCTGCACCGAGGAAGACAGAACCAGTGAAAAGGAGAGCACTTGGAAAAGGGAGGAAGGCTGGAAGAGAGGTTAGACATCTGTGCAAGTAACCCCGGAATACAACCCACACCCTCTCTCGACCCACATTCCATGACTGTAACCCGTCAACACTCAGTAGGATGGCGCTCACTCTTAAGACGAAGAGCGAGGGGGGACCTCATACAAAATTCTGACAGGATTAGACAGAGACAGGTTTAGTAAGAATGCTCGCCACATTACAGGAATGATGTGAACGCACTGGAGGGGGTGCGGAGGCAATTTATCAGCACGATGCTTGGAATGGAACATTCAGGTTGGGTAGGGCTTGGCCTGTTTTCTCTGAAGCAGAGAAGACTGAGGGGCGGCCTGATGGAGGTGTTCAAGATTATGAGGGGCATGGACAAGGAACAGCTGTTTCTCTTAGTCGAAGGGTCAGTTACGAGGAGACGCAAGTTAAAAGTGAGGGGTGGGAGAATTTGAGGAAAGACTTCTTTACCTAGAGGGTCTGGAATGTGCTGCCTGGGAGGGTGGTGGAAGCGGGCTGCCTCACACCCTTTATAAAGTACCTGGATAAGGACTTGGCACATCATAACATTCAGGGCTATGGGCCAAGTGCTGGCAAGTGGGATTAGGTGGGCCTTTCATGTGTCGGTGCAGATTCGATGGGCCCCCTCTGTACTGTAGTATCCTTGATTTTGTGGGAGTCCAGAACTTTGGGGGGGGGGTCATAGTTTGAGGATAAGGGGTAAACCTTTTAGGACTGAGGTGAGGAGAAATCTCTTCACCGAGAGACCAGGCTCCCTCATAACAGGCTGATTCCTGGGATGGCAGGTCAGTCATACGAGGACAGACAGAGTCGGTTAGGTTTATATTCACTGGGGTTTAGAAAGAGTGAGAGGGGATCTCGTTGAAACTTATAAAATTCTAACAGGGTTAGATTCAGAAAGAATGTTCCCGATGGTGGGGGGAGTCCAGAATTAGGGGGTCAGAGTTTGAGGATAAGGGGTGAACCTTTTAGGACTGAGGGGAGGAGAAATTTCTTCACCCCGAGGGTGGTGAATGCGTAGAATTCACTCCCACAGAAAGTAGTGAGGTCAAAACATTGAAGAGATTTCAGGAAGAAATTAGATATCGCTTTAGGGGGTAAAGGGATCGAGGGATATGGCGGGGGAGGGTGAATCAGGATATTGGGTTTGATGATCAAAATGAATGGTGGAACAGGCTCGCAGGGCCAAATGGTCTACTCCTGCTTCTATAAGGGGCTGCATTCCTCACTTACATCCCTGTGGCGCACCTTGGGATGCTTTACTGGGCTCATGGCACTGGATAAACGCACGTTGTCGCTTTGGAGGAAAACACAGGCAGAAGCTGACACAGGAAGGAACATCCGACCGCATGCTGGCGCCAGCGGGCGAGGGATGAACGTTGGCCGAGTGAGCCCCTCCTCAAATTGCACCATGGGGTCTTCTACACCCAGCCAGGCCTCAGTTTAGCCCCTGATCCTGGCATCAGTGACAGTCGCGAGCGCATTGGCCTAGATTCAAATCCTCTGCTCAAAGGGGCTGCTATCGGGGGCTTAAAATACGGTGCTGGTGAGGCCACGCCCGGAGTACTGTGCACAGTTTTGGTCTCCTTACTTGAGAAAGGATATACCGGCACTGGAGGGGGTGCAGAGGAGGTTGATTCCGAGGGTTGGCTTGTGAGGAGAGACTGAGCAGACTGGGGCTATACTCATTGGAATTCAGAAGAATGAGGGGAGGATCTTATAGAAACATATAAGATTATGAAGGGAATGGATAAGATAGAAGCAGGGAGGTTGTTTCCACTGGAAGGTGAAACCAGAACTATTCACCTCAAAATAAGGGGAGCAGGTTTAGGAATGAGTTGAGGAGGAACTTCTTCACACAAAGGGGTTGTGAATCTGTGGTATTCCCTGGCCAGTCGAGGCTACCTCATTGAATGTTTTTAGGGCAAGGATAGATAGATTCTGGAACGGTGAAGGAATTAAGGGCGGGTAAGTGGAGCCGAGACCACGGAAAGGTCAGCCACGTACTTATTGAATGGCGGAGCAGAGGCCAGACGGCCCATTCCTGTTCCTATGTTTACATTGCAATCTGCCAACGGATAGTCACAAGCCAAAATTAGCCACAGCAGAAACTCAGAGCGGGCTAATTTGAGAGTTCCCCCAGCGCTTACTGCGGACACGGTTAGAAATAGGAAGGAGATTGGCCGATCAGCTGATAAACCACTAGTTTTGTCAACACTTCTCAAGCCATGGAAATGTTTATCGCTTGGTAGGCTTATCTGCAGCAATCTAGACACTGTGACACTTGCAAGATAACAGCGCACACAAGCCTCATTCAACACTGAGCCTCCACGCCGTTCTTACAAATAAATTTACTTCAACTTTTTCTTCAAGAAAACTAAACTACTGCACAAGGCTCTTCCCAACTGCACTCCGGAATGGGCGGATATTTTGTGTGGAGTGTTTTTTTTTAAGGGGTGGATCAGGCTGGCGCTGGTACTGCTTTTGGGATCCAGAGGGTCTGGTGTATTTACAGCTCGGTGACACAGTGGGTTAGCACCGCTGCCTCACAGCGTCAGGGACCCGGGTTCGATTCCCGGCTTGGGTCACTGTCTGTGTGAAGTTTGCACATTCTTCCTGTGTCTGCATGGGTTTCCTCCATAGATTAAGTTGATCTTTCTCTACACCCCAGCTGTGACTGTAACGCTACATTTTGCACTCTCTCCTGTCCTTCTCTACGGACGGTATGTTTTGCCTGTATAGCGTGCAAGAAACAATACTTTTCACTGCTTCCCAATATGTGAGATAATAATAAATAAAATCAAGATGTACAGGTTAGGTGGATTGGTCATTCTAAACAGCCCCTTAGGTGCCCAAAGATGTGCAGGTTAGGGGGATTGGCCATGCTAAATTGCCCCTTAAAAATGGTGATAAGGCAAAACTTTTTACTCTGAGGGTCTCGAGACTTTGTTTAAGGAGGAGATGGTTAGATTCTCAGTAAGCAAGAGGGAACTAGGCCGTTCGGCCCCTTGAGCTCTCTCCGCTATTCAGTGAGCTCATGGCTGATCCATGACTTAACACTGCATTCTTGACTTTGGCCCATGTTATAGAATCCCTACAGTGCAGGAGGCGGCTATTCGGCCCATCAGGTCTGCACTGACTCTCCGACAGAACATCTTTGTCAGGTCCAACCCCACCCGATCCCCATAAACCCTGTATTTAGCACAGCCAATCCACCTAACCCGCACATCTTTGGAGTGTGGGAGGAACCCCAGGCAGACACGGCGGGGAGAATGTGCAGACTCCACACAGATAGCAACCCGAGGCCGGAATTGAATCCAGGTCCCTGACGCTGTGAGGCAGCATTGCTAACCACTGCGCACCCCCCTAAATATCCCTTAATACCCTTTACTTAAAGGTTTATCTCTCAGACTAAAATTAGCAACTGTTCTTGCACCAACTACCATTTGGGGGAAGAGAGTTCCAGATCTCTACCATGCTGTGTCTGGAATGTGCCTCCTCACATCTCTCCTGAATGGTCTGGCCCTCATTTCCAGACTCTGCCCCTCATTCAAGAATCTCCATCCACTTTTTTCCATTGGGAAAAGACAAAAGTCTGAGGACATGTACCAACCGACTCGAGAACAGCTTCTTCCCGGCTGCCATCAGACTTTCAAACGGACCTACCTTGCATTAAGCTGATCTTTCTCTACACCCTCGCTGTGACTGTAACACTACATTCTGCACCCTCTCCTTTCCTTCTTGGCACAATGTGGAAGGGCCTGTACTGTTCTATGAATGGTATGCTTTGTCTGTATTGCACAAGAAACAATACTTTTCACTGTGTCCTAATACGTGACAATAATAAATCAAATCAACACCAGGTAACATTCTTGTAAACCAGCGTTGTACTTCCTCCGAGGCCAAAATATCCTTCCTGAGGTTACATGATCAGCCGCAATCTTATTAAATAGCACAGCAGGCTCGAGGGACTGAATGGCCTGCCCCTTGCTTCTAGCATCTGTCCTGTCTGCCCCCGCAGTGCCCCACACATTTCAGTAAGGTCACTCCTCATTCTCCGATAAGTAAATGCCCAGCCTTTCCTCAGAAGGCAAACCCCTTCACTCCAAGAAGTGACCTCGCCCGAACTGCTTCCAGCACACGTCTACCCCTCAGTACCAGGCATTGCCAGGCTATCAAAGTCGGGAGGGGGCTGGTGACCGGGGATACTGTGCTCCCGCTGACGAGAAGTGCGTCACTGGAGTCTGACGCCAACAGACCACCCCGGCTAGGTTGAACACAGCCACGTGGACAACAGGGAGGCGACCTTGGCGTGGATAGAACGGGGGTGCGAACGCTTGTACGAATGCCCAAAAATCTCTCAAAGCAAAGGCCCGCTCTAAGTTTTCCCGTCTGGCTCGCACGGGACGGTTCGCGAGAATTCCAAACAGGAAAGGGGACAACTTAGAGGAGAAGCTCTTTCCTTGCAGCACAAATTGTTGTTTGGTTCGCAAACTGCCCTGATGAATGCAAGATTAAAAGCTTCGACAGCATGGCCTCTCCTTTCAGCACTACTCCAGTTCTGTACTGTCCTGAAATCTCCTTCCTCCCTCCATTCCTCTCCCTCCACCCTCACCCCGTTCCTCTCCCTCCCTCCAACCTCCCCGCCCGTTCCTCTCCCTCCCTCCCCCACTCCCCCCCGTTCCTCTCCCTCCCTCCCCCCCTCCACCCGTTCCTCTCCCTCCCTCCCCCCACTCCACCCGTTCCTCTCCCTCCCTCCCCCCCCTCCACCCGTTCCTCTCCCTCCCTCCCCACACCCGTTCCTCTCCCACACCAGGCCAGGCAGCATCCAGTGCAATCTGAGGTTTAGTATTTACCAGAAGAGTTTTCAGGCTCAGATAAATATCACATCTCACTAATTTCAGAGGTATTTGAACGATGGAGACATGACATCACCAGACACGCAGTTGAGACACCTCATATAAATACACAGACACCCTACCAGAGAGCCTGGCTTTGCCTAATTTTAGGTTTTGTCGTTGTTCGGAAGCCTTGTTATTTTTATGACACTGAGCTACACCAGTCAATAACAACTCTGGGACCCGCCGCCACCCATTAGAAAGTTTCACACCATCTCGACACAGCAACTTCACACATGCAGTGGCTGTTACAAAAAGAAAGTGCATTTCCCCTGGCCCGTCCCAGCCATAATCCCTTCACCCCATTCCCCGCTACCCATCTCATTGCCTCTCCCAATGCCCTCACCCACCTAATCCCCTCATTCCCATTCTTCCCCCACTCTCTCTCCCCCAATATTCCCACCCCCCCCTCTCTCTCTCCCTTCCCATATTCCCCCCCTCCCCCTTCCCATATTCCCTCTCTCTCTCCATCTATCCCTCCCTTCCCCCCCACTCCTCTCTATCCTTTACCGTCCCTCTATCGCTTTCTTTCTCTCCCCATGTCCCTCACCCCTGCCCCCTTCCTTCCCTCATAATTCCACTTTCCTTCCCCATTCCTCTCTCCATCTATCCCTCCCTCCTCCATTCCACCCTATCCTTTTCCGTCCCTCTCTTATCCCCCTCTTTCCTCCTCCCACATCCCTCATCCCCCTCCCTCCTTCCTCTCTCCCCTCTCATCATCTTTGTCCCTCCACCCCTCGCCCCCCTTCTCTCCCTCCTCCCTCTCCCCCCTTCTCTCCCTCCTCTCTCTCCACCCCCCACCCTCCTCCCTGTCCCCCCCACCCCTCACCCTCCGCCCTGTCCCCCCCACCCCTCACCCTCCGCCCTCTCCCCTCCACCCCTCACCCTCCGCCCTCTCCCCTCCACCCCTCACCCTCTCCCCACTCCCTGTCCCCCCCCACCCCTCACCCTCCTCCCTCTCCCCTCCACCCCTCACCCTCCTCCCTCTCCCCTCCACCCCTCACCCTCCTCCCTCTCCCCCCCCACCCTCCCTGCACCCCTCTCTCTCTGTCCCCCCCACCCTCCCTGCACCCCTCTCTCTCTGTACCCCCCACCCTCCCTCTCTCCCTGCCCCCCCCACCCTCCTCCCTGCCCCCCTCTCTCTCTGTCCCCCCCACCCACCTCTCTGCCCCCCCTCTCTCTCTGTCCCCCCCACCCACCTCTCTGCCCCCCCTCTCTCTCTGTCCCCCCCACCCTCCTCCCTCTCTCTCTCCCTGCCCCCCACCCTCTCTGTCCCCCCCACCCTCCTCCCTGCCCCCCCTCTCTCGCTGTCCCCCCCCACCCTCCTCCCTGCCCCCCTCTCTCTCGCTGTCCCCCCCACCCTCCTCCCTCTCTCTCTCCCTGCCCCCCCTCTCCCTGTCCCCCCACCCTCCTCCCTCTCTCTCTCCCCACCCTCCTCCCTCTCTCTCTCCCTGCCCCCCCTCTCTCTCTGTCCCCCCCACCCTCCTCCCTGCCCCCCTCTCTCTGTCCCCCCCACCCTCCTCCCTGCCCCCCCTCTCTCTGTCCCCCCCACCCTCCTCCCTGCCCCCCCTCTCTCTGTCCCCCCACCCTCCTCCCTGCCCCCCCTCTCTCTCTGTCCCCCCCACCCTCCTCCCTCTCTCTCTCCCCACCCTCCTCCCTCTCTCCCTGCCCCCCACCCTCTCTGTCCCCCCCACCCTCCTCCCCGCCCCCCCTCTCTCTCTGTCCCCCCCACCCTCCTCCCCGCCCCCCCTCTCTCTCTGTCCCCCCCACCCCCCTCTCTCTGTCCCCCCACCCTCCTCCCCGTCCCCCCTCTCTCTCTGTCCCCCCCACCCTCCTCCCCGTCCCCCCTCTCTCTCTGTCCCCCCCACCCTCCTCCCCGTCCCCCCTCTCTCTCTGTCCCCCCCACCCTCCTCCCCGTCCCCCCTCTCTCTCTGTCCCCCCCACCCTCCTCCCCGTCCCCCCTCTCTCCCCGTCCCCCCCACCCTCTCTCCCCGTCCCCCCCACCCTCTCTCCCCCCTCTCTCTCTGTCCCCCCCACCCTCCTCCCTGTCCCCCCCACCCTCCTCTCTGTCCCCCCTCTCTCTCTGTCCCCCCCACCCTCCTCCCTGTCCCCCCCACCCTCCTCTCTGTCCCCCCCCCCTCTCTGTCCCCCCCACCCTCCTCCCTGTCCCCCCTCTCTCTCTGTCCCCCCCACCCTCCTCCCTGTCCCCCTCTCTCTCTGTCCCCCCCACCCTCTCTGTCCCCCCCACCCTCCTCCCTGTCCCCCCTCTCTCTCTGTCCCCCCCACCCTCCTCCCTGTCCCCCCTCTCTCTCTGTCCCCCCCACCCTCCTCCCTGTCCCCCCTCTCTCTCTGTCCCCCCCACCCTCCTCCCTGTCCCCTCTCTCTCTCTCTGTCCCCCCCCACCCTTCTCCCTGCACCCCCCCTCTCTCTCTCTGTCCCCCCCCACCCTTCTCCCTGCACCCCCCCTCTCTCTGTGTCCCCCCCACCCTTCTCCCTGCACCCCCCTCTCTCTCTCTGTCCCCCCCACCCTCTTCCCTGCACCCCCCTCTCTCTCTGTCCCCCCCACCCTCCTCCCTGTACCCCCCTCTCTCTCTGTCCCCCCCACCCTCCTCCCTGTACCCCCCTCTCTCTCTCTCTGTCCCCCCCACCCTCCTCCCTGTACCCCCCTCTCTCTCTCTCTGTCCCCCCCACCCTCCTCCCTGTCCCCCCTCTCTTCCCCCCGCCAACCTCCCCCTCCTCCTCTCACTCCTATGCCCCTTCCCCCCCCCCCACTCCCTTCCCTCTCTCTCCTCCCCCTCCCTCCCTCTCTCTCACTGACCTGCGGCTCCGCTGCTCCCCTCCGCCGCCATCTTCGATCTCAGGCCTAGCCGCCGCCTCCCGAGCCTGGGCCTAGATTAGCGGCGCCATTCGCCCGACCGGCCCCCGGGAGCAGGTCAGTGGGGAGCGGCGGTACCGGCAGCAAGGGTTTCGGGGGCAGTGTCCGCGGATTAGGAGGGGGGAATTACAGGCCCCCTCCCTCCCCCCCCGCCCCTGCCGCTCTCCGAGCTCGACTCTCCTCCGCGGGCGGACTGGGCCCCGAGCCGCCGCTCTGTCCACCCGGCCCCGAACTGCGCCTGCGCCGCAGCCGGCATCCTCTTCCACCACGCCTGTGCACTGGCCGACACCCAACCGGCCAACTATCCAGTACGCCTGCGTCCGGGGCCGGCAGTGTCTCATAATCTTCAACGCGCTTGCACTAGGGCCGAAAGTCTCTCATAACCTTCAGTGCGCCTGCGCCATGGCCGGCAGGTTCCCATAATCTTCAGTGCGCCTGCGCCAGGGCCGGCAGTCGTTCATAATCTTCACTGCGCCTGCGCCAGAGCCAGTTGTCGCCTATTTCCTTCGGTGCGCCTGCGTCTTGCCTGGCCACCGCCCCCTCCCAGCTACCCTAACGCGCCTGCGCTGCGGCCGGCAGTCTTCCGTCACAATTGAGACGGAGGCAGAGCCGGCAATGCGCCTGCGCTGTGCCCACAAATAGCCCGCGCCTGTACTGCGCCTGCACCGTCCTGTCGGATTTTTCCCGCGGGCAGAGACCCCGGAGCCGCGCATGCTCCGCGCGGTGGCTGTCAACCGCCCCGGCGCGAGGCGGCCCCCCTGCTGCGCACTGCGCATGTGGAGTCCTCCCAAGTCGGTGAGGGAGGGGCAGGAGGACCTGGGGAAGGCTCAGGGCAAGGAGGGGATGGGAGAGCGGGTGGGTTTGGGAGAGTCGCGGCAAAGACCCTCGTGTCTCTCCGCATGTTCGGAGCTTTCCGGAAAGGGGAGAAGGTGGAGGATCAGGATGGGCAGTGAAGCAGACCGGGATCCCCGTGAAGCAGACCGGGATCAGACCGGGATCCCCGTGAAGCAGACCGGGAGCAGACCGGGATCACCGTGAAGCAGACCGGGAGCAGACCGGGATCACCGTGAAGCAGACCGGGATCAGACCGGGATCACCGTGAAGCAGACCGGGATCACCGTGAAGCAGACCGGGATCGCCGTGAAGCAGACCGGGATCACCGTGAAGCAGACCGGGATCCCCGTGAAGCAGACCGGGATCAGACCGGGATCGCAGTGAAGCAGACCGGGATCACCGTGAAGCAGACCGGGATCAGACCGGGATCGCAGTGAAGCAGACCGGGATCAGACCGGGATCACCGTGAAGCAGACCGGGATCACCGTGAAGCAGACCGGGATCGCCGTGAAGCAGACCGGGATCGCCGTGAAGCAGACCGGGATCAGACCGGGATCACCGTGAAGCAGACCAGGATCACCGTGAAGCAGACCGGGAGCAGACCGGGATCACCGTGGAGCAGACCGGGATCAGACCGGGATCGCAGTGAAGCAGACCGGGATCGCAGTGAAGCAGACCGGGATCCCCGTGAAGCAGACCGGGATCAGACCGGGATCGCAGTGAAGCAGACCGGGATCAGACCGGGATCACCGTGAAGCAGACCGGGAGCAGACCGGGATCGCAGTGAAGCAGACCGGGATCACCGTGAAGCAGACCGGGATCACCGTGAAGCAGACCGGGATCCCCGTGAAGCAGACCGGGATCAGACCGGGATCACCGTGAAGCAGACCAGGATCACCGTGAAGCAGACCGGGAGCAGACCGGGATCACCGTGGAGCAGACCGGGATCAGACCGGGATTGCCGTGAAGCAGACCGGGATCGCAGTGAAGCAGACCGGGATCACTGTGAAGCAGACCGGGATCACCGTGGAGCAGACCGGGATCGCAGTGAAGCAGACCGGGATCAGACCGGGATCACCGTGAAGCAGACCGGGATCACCGTGAAGCAGACCGGGATCCCCGTGAAGCAGACCGGGATCAGACCGGGATCACCGTGAAGCAGACCAGGATCACCGTGAAGCAGACCGGGAGCAGACCGGGATCACCGTGGAGCAGACCAGGATCAGACCGGGATCACCGTGAAGCAGACCGGGATCCCCGTGAAGCAGACCGGGAGCAGACCGGGATCACCGTGGAGCAGACCGGGATCAGACCGGGATTGCCGTGAAGCAGACCGGGATCGCAGTGAAGCAGACCGGGATCACCGTGAAGCAGACCGGGATCACCGTGAAGCAGACCGGGATCACCGTGAAGCAGACCGGGATCGCAGTGAAGCAGACCGGGATCACCGTGAAGCAGACCGGGATCAGACCGGGATCACCGTGAAGCAGACCGGGATCACCGTGAAGCAGACCGGGATCCCCGTGAAGCAGACCGGGATCAGACCGGGATCCCCGTGAAGCAGACCGGGATCACCATGAAGCAGACCGGGATCAGACCAGGATCACCGTGACACAGACCGGGAGCAGACCGGGATCAGCGTGAAGCAGACTGGGAGCAGACCGGGATCCCCGTGAAGCAGACCAGGAGCAGACCGGGATCCCCGTGAAGCAGACCAGGAGCAGACCGGGATCACCGTGAAGCAGACCGGGATCAGCGTGAAGCAGACCGGGATCAGCGTGAAGCAGACCGGGATCCCCGTGAAGCAGACCGGGATCAGCGTGAAGCAGACCGGGATCAGACCAGGATCACCGTGACACAGACCGGGATCAGCGTGAAGCAGACCGGGATCAGACCGGGATCAATGGTGAGCAGACCATGAACTCAGACTCCCTCAGCACCGACCCTCCCGCAGTGCGACGCTCCCTCGGCACCGACCCTCCCACAGTGCAGCGTTCTCCCGGCACCGACCCTCCCACAGTGCGGCGCTCCCTCGGCACCGACCCTCCCGCAGTGCGGCGCTCCCTCGGCACCGACCCTCCCGCAGTGCGGCGCTCCCTCAGCACCGACCCTCCCGCAGTGCGGCGCTCCCTCGGCACCAACCCTCCCCACAGTGCGGCGCTCCCTCGGCACCGACCCTCCCCACAGTGCGGCGCTCCCTCGGCATCGACCCTCCCGCAGTGCGGCGCTCCCTCGGCACCGACCCTCCCACAGTGCGGCGCTCCCTCGGCACCGACCCTCCCCACAGTGCGGCGCTCCCTCAGCACCGACCCTCCCACAGTGCGGCGCTCCCTCGGCACCGACCCTCCCACAGTGCGGCGCTCCCTCGGCAGCAACCCTCCCACTCCGGGCTGGCAATGTCAATACGAATTTGGTGCTCAAATCTCTGGCGTGGGATCTGCACCTCCCACCAGAGGATGGGGTCTGGGTGTTTTATACATATCGTTGAATATATTTAAGTCACGGGTAGATAGGTTTCTGATAGACAAGGGAATTAAGGGTTATGGGGAGAGGGCGGGAATGTGGAACTGAGACACGACAGATCAGCCATGATCTTATTGAATGGCAGGGCAGGCTCGAAGGGCTAGATGGCCTACTCCTGCTCCTATTTCTTATGTGTTTCCCGGGCCCCTGAAACTGAACCCCGTCACCCCTGGATTCAGAGGCGGAAGAGGCTTTTGGTTTGATCCCTGGCGACACAGAGGGTTTTTGTTTGTAATCAAGGACAAAAGGAGAACGCTGAAGGTTTTAGCTCGCCATCTGCCACTGTCAGCCTTTTGACAATGCTCTGAGCACAGCGGGGTGGGGGTAGCAGGGGGAGGCTGTGCAGCACTCACATCTTCTCCATTAGCAAGACAGCTCGCGCGCCTGTCCCTCCGCCGCGCCCCCCCCCCCCCCCTCCCCCTGCCTCGGAACAGCAGCTGCCCCACTGAGCCCTGTCTCCTCGGATTAAGTTGGAACCTGTCTCGAGAGTGAGGCCGGGACGTTGCGTCCGAAGCCATGATGTGTGGACGCTGGCCAGCTGTGTGTTCGGGGCAGACGGAGGGTCTCCGTGGAACGGCGGGAGCGGGGGAACAGGCCTGAGGCCCCTTCCTGCCCGTTTCACAACGCGACAACGCTCTCTCCCTCAATGTCGACAGAACAAAGGAGATTGTCGTCAACTTCAGGAAGCGTAAAGGAGAGCTGTCTACATCAACAAAATAGGAAGAGTGGAGAGCTTGAGGTTTTTAGGTCACCAGGTCACCAACAATCTGTCCTGGTCCCCCCTCCTCCCCCCCCACCGCAAAGGCATGTTCTCCTTTACGCTTCCTGAAGTCAATGACAACCTCCTTCGTTTTGTCCGCACTATACTTGAGAAAGCCCCACCTACTTTCTCAGAAGGCTAAGGAAATTTGGCATGTCTGCTACGACTCTCACCAACTTTTACAGATGCCCCGTAGAAAGCGTTCTTTCTGGTTGTATCACAGCTTGGTCTGGGCTCCTGCTCTGCCCAAGACCGCAAGGAACTACAAAAGGGTTGTGAATGTAGCCCCAATCCCATCACGCAAACCAGCCTCCCATCCATTGACTCCGTCTACACTTCCCGCTGCCTCGGGGAAAAGCAGCCGGCATAATCGAGGACCCCCCCACACACCCCGGACATTCTCTCTTCCACCTTCTTCTGTCGGGTAAAAGATACAAAAGTCTGAGGTCACGTACCGACCGACTCAAGAACAGCTTCTTCCCTGCTGCTGTCAGACTTTTGAATGGACCTACCTCGCATTAAGTTGATCTTTCTTTACACCCTAACTGTGTCTGTAACACTACATTCTGCATTCACGCCTTCTCTATGAATGGTATGCATTGTCTGTATAGCGCACAAGAAACGGTACTTTTCACCATATCCCAATACGTGTGACAATAATAAATCAAATCTATGTACTCTGTGAATGGTATGCTTTGTATAGCGCACAACCTCAGGCTAAAGGGACAATCCTTTAAAACAGAGATGAAGAGGAATTTCTTCAGCCAGAGAGTGGGGAATCTGTGGAACTCTTTGCTGCAGAGAAGGCCGGGTCTTAATGTCTTAAAATAAAAAATCTGGGATCTGAGCTGCCTCCTAACTCCATCTACCCAGAAGACTATAAGGCGTAGGGGCAGAATTAGGCCACTCGGCCCATCGAGTCTGCCCCGTCATTCAATCATGGCTGATATTTTTCTCATCCCCCATTCTCCTGCCTTTTCCCCATAACCCCTGATCCCCTTATTAATCAAGAACCTATCTATCTCTGTCTTAAAGACACTCAGTGACCAGGCCTCCTCTGCGGCAAAGAGTTCCACAGATTCCCCACTCTCTGGCTGAAGAAATTCCTCCTCATCTCTGTTTTAAAGGATCGTCCCTTTAGCCTCAGGTTGTGCCCTCTGGTTCTAGTTTTTCCTACTAGTGGAAACATCCTCTCCACGTCCACTCTATCCTCGCAGTATCCTGTAAGTTTCAATAAGACTCCCCCCATCCTTCTGAACTCCATCGAGTACAGACCCAGAGTCCTCAACCATTCCTCATCCGACAAGCTCTTCATTCCAGGGATCATTCTTGTGAACCTCCTCTGGACCTTTTCCAAGGCCGGCACATCCTTCCTTAGATACGGGGGCCCAAAACTGCCCACAACACTCCAAATAGGGTCTGACCAGAGCCTTATACAGCCTCAGAAGTCCATCCCTGCTTTTGTATTCTAGCCCTCTCGACATGATTGCTAACATTGCATTTGCCTTCCGAACTGCCGACTGAGGCTGTACGCTAACCTTACCCACTGTTATAAAGTGGAGGTTCATTTCCCCTCAGAACTAACCCCCAAAGAGGAGGACTTCACCCTATGATCTGTACAAAGTGTGTGTGAAGTGGTGTGGCCTGTTCTTCAGCGACCTCTAGTAGTTAAATACAAAATAAATTGCTGACACACTCTCCACAATCAATTTGTTCACTGCTAGTTAGATTTATTCATCTAACTAGCAGTGAGCACATTAAGTAAACTACTAACAAACTGAATAAATCCCTTCTATTAGCTATTCCCAACTAAAACAAGATTCTAATGGAGTGCTGTTCAAATAAGTACAGGTCTCACTCATTAACAAGAAATAGGATTTAGTCACTCTCCACATTACAACCAGGTTTTGATTTGATTTATTATTGTCATGTGTATTACTGGGCGGCACGGTGGCATAGTAGTTAACACTGCTGCCTCACAGCTCCAAGGTCCTGGGTTCGATTCCTGGCTCGGATTTGTGCGTAGTTTGAACGTTCTCCCTGTGTCTGCGTGGGTTTCCTCCGAGTGCTCCAGCTTCCTCCCACAGTCCAAAGATGTGTGGGTTAGGTGGATTGGCCATTCCAAATTGCCCCTTAGTGTCCTGGGATGTGTAGATTAGAGGGATTAGCAGGGTAAATATGTGGGGTGACAGGGATGGGGCCTGGGTGGGACTGGTGTTGGTGCAGACTCGATAGGCCGAATGACCTCCTTCTGGACTGTAAGGCTTCTTTGATTAGTATATGGTGAAAAGTATTGTTTCTCGCGTGCTACACAGGCAAAGCATACCATTCATAGAGTACATAGATTTGATTTATTATTGGGACACAGTGAAAAGTATTGTTTCTTGCGTGCTATACAGACAAAGCATACCGTTCATAGAGAAGGGAAGGAGAGGGTACAGAATGTAGTGTTACAGTCACAGCGAGGGTGTAGAGAAAGATCAGCTTAATGCGAGGTAGGTCCATTCAAAAGTCTGACGGCAGCAGGGAAGAAGCTGTTCTTGAGTCGGTCGGTACGGGACCTCAGACTTTTGTATCTTTTTCCCGACGGAAGAAGGTGGAAGAGAGACTGTCTGGATGCGTGGGGGGGGGGGGGGGGTGCGGTGGTGGTCCTTGATTATGCCGGCTGCTTTTCCCAAGGCAGTGGGAAGCGTAGACGGAGTCAATGGATGGGAGGCTGGTTTGTGTGATGGGATTGGGGCTACATTCATGACCCTTTTGTAGTTCCTTGCGGTCTTGGGCAGAGCAGGAGCCCAGACCGAGCTGTGATACACCCAGAAAGAATGCTTTCTATGGGGCATCTGTAAAAGTTGGCGGACATGCCAAATTTCCTTCGTCTTCTGAGAAAGTAGAGGCGTTGGTGGGGCTTTCGAAACTATAGTGTCGGCATGGGGGGGACCAGGACAGATTGTTGGTGATCTGGGCACCTAGAAACCTGAAGCTCTTGATCATTTTCTCTCCATCCCCCTGAAGTATCTTTATCCCACAACCTAAATTTTGTTGTCATTAGTTCAACGCTAGCTTAAGTGGAATAATATTTCACTGCAGGGTGAGCTGGACAGGCTGGCTGAGTGGGGGGGAGAGAAAGGGGGAGAGAGACAATAGGTAGAGCGAGAGAGAGAGGCAGAGAAAAACAGATTGGAGAGGGAGAGGCAGAATGTGGAGCTGTGAACGGGAGTCACGCTGAGAGAAAGGGATAGTGGGAGAGGAGAAATAGTCAGAGAGCCAGAAGAGACTGAGAGAGACGGGTAACAGGAAAAGCTGAAGGCGGAAGATAGAAGGATAGAAAGAGAGAATGAACGAGAAGGAGCGAAATTTACAGAGAGAGAGAGAGGGAGAAATAGCATAACTTAGAGACCCAGAATGGGAGAGAGGGGAGAATGGTGAGTAAGAGAGAGAGAACGAAACAAGGAGATAGAGAGGTAAAACCCTTTGGAAATGAGCCGCGAGTGAGCGAGACAAAGCGGCATTTCAGATGGGATTCTTTTGCAGGAGGATTTTGCTGAATGGAAAACTCAGGCTGACTTGGTTGGGTGACCCCCCCCCCCCCCCCCCCCCGTACCGCTGGCAGTCACACGAGGAGACACAGACTGAATAATGGATGAATTATGTCCCCAGCTGCGGGTGGGTGAAGGGGAGGTCACAGCTAGGAGCCGCAGGGGGCTGCCGGTGGCAATCGCTCCTGCGCTGTCAAAGTGTGACACGATTCTAAAAAATTGAACAGTAGCAAGAGCATTGCACGCACCCCCCATCCGTCTCTGAGCTACTGAGTCCAAGGAGAGTGTGTGTGTGCGTGTGTGTGCGCGCGCTGTCCACCCACGTTCCGACAGCGGGAGCCCCAGTCACGGAGACGCCCGGTATTTCTCCACGTTCCTCCCAGCCACCAGAGCTGCCGCTATTGGGGCAGGATCTGGGTGGCTCACCAGGGAGCGGGGGGGTGACAGAGCATGCGAACTGCGAAGCCCACCAGAGTCGAGCAGTCGGAGGGTGTTTGGGAGGGTTGTGTCTGCGTGGGTATCCTCCGGGTTCTCCACAGTGCAAAGATGTGTCCGATAGACGGATTGGCCGTGCTAAATTGCCCCGTAGTGTCCAAAGATGTGCAGGTTAGGTGGATTGGCCATGCTAAGTGTAGGAGTGTGTCAGTATTTACAGGGGGATCCCGGGGGGAGTGTGTCAGTATTTACAGGGGGATCCCGGGGGGGAGTGTGTCAGTATTTACAGGGGGATCCCGGGGGGGAGTGTGTCAGTATAACAGGGGGATCCCCGGGGGGAGTGTGTCAGTATTTACAGGGGGATCCCGGGGGGGAGTGTGTCAGTATTTACAGGGGGATCCCCGGGGGGGAGTGTGTCAGTATTTACAGGGGGATCCCCGGGGGGAATGTGTCAGTATTTACAGGGGGATCCCCGGGGGGGAGTGTGTCAGTATTTACAGGGGGATCCCCGGGGGGAATGTGTCAGTATTTACAGGGGGATCCTGGGGGGAGTGTGTCAGTATTTACAGAGGGGTCCCTGGGGGGAATGTGTCAGTATTTACAGGGGGATCCCTGGGGGGAGTGTGTCAGTATTTACAGGGGGATCCCTGGGGGGAGTGTGTCAGTATTTACAGGGGGATCCTGGGGTGGGGGGAGTGTGTCAGTATTTACAGGGGATTCCCGGGACAGGGGGGGGCAGTGTGTCAGTATTTACAGGGGGATCCTGGGGTTGGGGGGGGGGAGTGTGTCAGTATTTACAGGGGGGTGCCCGGGGGGGAGTGTGTCAGTATTTACAGGGGGATCCCCGGGGGGGGGGGGAGTGTGTCAGTATTTACAGGGGGAACCCCGGGGGGTTGTGTGTCAGTATTTACAGGGGGATCCCCGGGGGGGGAGTGTGTCAGTATTTACAGGGGGAACCCCGGGGGGAGTGTGTCAGTATTTACAGAGGGGTCCCCGGGGGGGAGTGTGTCAGTATTTACAGGGGGAACCCTGGGGGGGGAGTGTGTCAATATTTACAGGGGGAACCCCGGGTGGGGGGGGCGAGTGTGTCAGTATTTATGGGGGGTCCCTGGGGGGAGTGTGTCAGTATTTACAGGGGGATCCCTGGGGGGAGTGTGTCAGTATTTACGGGGGGTCCCTGGGGGGAGTGTGTCAGTATTTACGGGGGGTCCCTGGGGGGAGTGTGTCAGTATTTACAGGGGGATCCCTGGGGGGAGTGTGTCAGTATTTACAGGGGGATCCCTGGGGGGAGTGTATCAGTATTTACAGGGGGATCCCTGGGGGGAGTGTGTCAGTATTTACAGGGGGATCCCTGGGGGGAGTGTGTCAGTATTTACAGGGGGGTCCCCGGGGAGAGTGTGTCAGTATTTACAGAGGGATCCTGGGGGGGGAGTGTGTCAGTATTTACAGGGGGGTCCCCGGGGGAGAGTGTGTCAGTACTTACAGGGGATCCTGGGGGAAGGGGTGGGCGTGACAGTATTCACAAGGGGTCCGTGTGTGTGTCGTATCTGTCACTATACATTGCAAATGGAATTTGACCCTGACGCGATGCATTCTGGGAGGACTAGCAAGGTCAGGAATACACAATGAACATTAGGATGCTAGGACAGAGGACCAGATAGACTTTGGGATGGTATGTCCACCGATCCCAGAAGCCAACAGGACAGGTAGATCAGGTGGTTAAGAGGGCCTGTGGGATACTTTCCTTTGTTAGCCAAGACATTGAATAGAGGAGCAGGGAGGTTACGATGGAGAATGCTGGTTAGGTCACAGCTAGAGTACTGTGTGCAGTTCTGGTCACCACACCAGAAGTCCTGGGAGTGTACTGGCACATCTTGGGACCTCCCATTTGATATGTTGCTGGAGTTGGAGAAACCTCAAAGCAGGGGAACAGGCCATTCAGCCCCTTTGCTTTGTGTTGATGTTTCTGCTCCACAGGAGACTCCACCCAGCCCTCACCTCATCCTCCCCCCCATCATCCTATCTTTCTATTCCTTTCTCCTCTATGTCTTTATCCAACTTCCCCCCTCAATGTATCTCTGCTAGTTACCTCTGGGGAGGGAATCCCACAGTCTCCTCCACTCCCCCACGGGAGATCTTCCCCACTATGGGAGCAAGTCCCACATTCTCCCCCATCGTGGGAGCGAGTCCCACATTCTCCCCCATCGTGGGAGCGAGTCCCACATTCTCCCCCATCGTGGGAGCGAGTCCCACATTCTCCCCCATCGTGGGAGCGAGTCCCACATTCTCCCCCATCGTGGGAGCGAGTCCCACATTCTCCCCCACTCTCAATGTTTCCCCACTGGGTTTATGAGTGATTCCCACTTTTTGACCCCTAGTCCTGGTCTTGGCAACAAGAGGAGGCACTCGATACATTTACCCTGTTGTATCTCTCTTGTAGGTCACCCCTCAGTCTCCTGCTTCCTGGAGAACAGAGTCCCAGCCTGTGCAATCTTTCCTGAGAGCTGGAACCGCTCCCGTCTTGGGATTTTCCTGGTAATCGTCCTCTCGCACTGTCCCCAGCGACCCTCGTACGCATCCTTCTGACGTGAGACCAGGACAGGACATTCCAGGACAGTGAGGAGAGAAGACGGGTAGTGCAGAGACACAGACCCTGAGATCTTTATTGTCAGGTGGGTCACGCCATCCTTTGACAGTTTACCTCTGACCATCCACCCAGTGTCACCGCGCCCGTATCGCAAACACCACGGGAGACCCAAGTCAGACGGAGTGGCACCAATGGCGGAGGTAAGGCCCAACTCCACCCCCCCCCGCCCCTGCCACCCTCCACAAGGACGGGGAATCACGACCAGGGGCCCAGTCCCCCAAAATAGCACCAGAACTGGCCAGCATCAACTATAGCTCCGCCCCCCCCGATCTCCCACTGGGATTGCCACCACTTTGCTGGACGTATTCCCGGGGAGAATCCCTACAGTGCAGAAGGAAGCCATTCGGCCCATCAAGTTTGCACCAACTCTCCAACAGAGCACCTTTCCCAGGCCCTATCTCCTGACTGCCACATATTTACCCCTACTTATCCCCCTATCCTACACATCTTTGGACACTAAGGGACAATTTAGCATGGCCAATCCCCCTAACCTACACATCTTTGGACACTAAGGGGCAATTCAGCATGGCCAATCCACCTAACCTACACATCTTTGGACACTAAGGGGCAATTTAGCATGGCCAATCCACCTAACCTACACATCTTTGGACACTAAGGGGCAATTTAGTATGGCCAATCCACCCTAATCCGCACATCTTTGGACACTAAGGGACAATTTAGCATGGCCAATCCACCCTAACCTACACATCTTTGGACACTAAGGGGCAATTTAGCATGGCCAATCCACCCTAACCCGCACATCTTTGGACACTAAGGTGCAGGTTAGGTGGATTGGCCATGCTAAATTGCCCCTTAGTGTCCAAAGATGTGTGGGTTAGGGTGGATAAATATGCGGGGTTACGGGGATAGGGCGGGATTGTGGTCGGTGAAGAACCGATGGGCCGAATGGCCTCCTTCTGCACTGTAGGGATTCCATAATTTGAAGTGGGATTACTATGGAGATGGGAAGTAAAGTGGACAATGAGATCATGATTGTATTGAAGGGTGGAGCAGGTTCGGGGGGGGGGTGTTAGCCTCCTCCTGCTTACCTTGGCGAGGAGACGAAAGGAATACTTCTTTTTAAAAAGAACCCACCGCGACATTCCTCATGGGGAATGACCTTTCAACCCCCTGGAGAATCCTCGCAATGGGTTCGGCCGCCATTTTGATTCCCCCCTCTTGGGAATGCGAGCAGAATTAAAACAGTCCGACAGCTACGACAAGCTGCGATAGGGAAGGTTTTCCAGCAAGTGGCTTCTCACAGGAAGGCTGGTTCGCAAGGTCGCCAAGAGAGGGAACCTGTCACAAAGCCCCGCGTCCAAATACACCCCCTCGACCCAACTTGCAAGCAGCAGTTCACATCGTAAATCCCTCCCCACACCCCCTCGGAGAGACGCAGCGGTCGTCCTCAGGAAGATATCCCATCCCGAATGGGCAAGCAGGAGACATCTGGAGCCACATGCGGATTTAAGGACAACTGGGGAGATTTTCTCAGATCCATTCGAAATATACACCCTTCCCGCCTCAGCCCCGTGCATGGCTGTGTTGGAGATGTGATATCTCTTGCCGCATTCTGGAGGGTGGGTGCTGAGGGAGCGCCGCACTGTGGGAGGGTCGGTGCTGAGGGAGTGCCGCACTGTGGGAGGGTGGGTGCTGAGGGAGCGCCGCACTATGGGAGGGTGGGTGCTGAGGGAGCGCCGCACTGTGGGAGGGTGGGTGCTGAGGGAGCGCCGCACTGCGGGAGGGTCGGTGCCGAGGGAGCGCCGCACTGTGGGAGGGTTGGTGCTGATGGAACGCCGCACTGTGGGAGGGTCGGTGCCGAGGGAGCGCCGCACTGTGGGGAGGGTCGGTGCCAAGGGAGCGCCGCACTGTGGGGAGGGTCGGTGCTGAGGGAGCGCCGCACTGTGGGAGGGTGGGTGCCGAGGGAGCGCCGCACTGTGGGAGGGTGGGTGCCGAGGGAGCGCCGCACTGCGGGAGGGTTGGTGCTGATGGAACGCCGCACTGTGGGAGGGTCGGTGCCGAGGGAGCGCCGCACTGTGGGGAGGGTCGGTGCCAAGGGACCCCCGCACTGTGGGAGGGTCGGTGCTGAGGGAGCGCCGCACTGTGAGAGGGTGGGTGCCGAGGGAGCGCCGCACTGTGGGAGGGTGGGTGCCGAGGGAGCGCCGCACTGTGGGAGGGTCGGTGCCGAGGGAACGCCGCACTGTGGGAGGGTTGGTGCTGAGGGAACGCCGCACTGTGGGAGGGTCGGTGCCGAGGGAGCGCCGCACTGTGGGGAGGGTCGGTGCCGAGGGAGCGCCGCACTGTGGGGAGGGTCGGTGCCGAGGGAGCGCCGCACTGTGGGGAGCGTCGGTGCCGAGGGAGCGCCGCACTGTGGGGAGGGTCGGTGCCGAGGGAGCGCCGCACTGTGGGAGGGTGGGTGCCGAGGGAGCGCCGCACTGCAGGAGGGTGGGTGCCGAGGGAGCGCCGCACTGCGGCGGGGTCGGTGCCGAGGGAGCGCCGCACTGTGGGGAGGGTTGGTGCTGAGGGAGCCCCGCACTGTGGGGAGGGTTGGTGCTGAGGGAGCCCCGCACTGTGGGGAGGGTTGGTGCTGAGGGAGTGCCGCACTGTGGGGAGGGTCGGTGCTGAGGGAGCGCCGCACTGTGGGGAGGGTTGGTGCTGAGGGAGCGCCGCACTGTGGGAGGGTCGGTGCCGAGGGAGCGCCGCACTGTGGGAGGGTCGGTGCCGAGGGAGCGCCGCACTGTGGGAGGGTCGGTGCCGAGGGAGCACCGCACTGTGGGGAGGGTCGGTGAAAATGGGGTGAAATTCCCCCTCCACAACAAATACTCAACACTCAACTAACATCAACTTTTAAAAAAAGACATCCAGTGGCACATTGCTGTTTTTGGAGTCTTGCTGTGCGTAAAATGGCTGCCAAGTTTCCAACATTACAACAGTGACTAAAAACGTCAAAAGTACTTCATTGGCTGTGAGGCGCTTTGGGATGTCCTGAGGCGCTACAGAAATGCAAGTCTGTCATTTCCTTCCCCGTTGGAGGGTAAGGCTGGATTTTGGGCCTACGAGGCAGGCCTCACTTCGACAGGCCCCCCGGCTCGCCCTCCCGAGATCTTCCGGCCTCTCCCGAGCTCCCAGGGGCACGATGGAGTCGCGGGGCAAGAGGACGGGCGGGCCGTGCGTCGGCGCGCCGTCCCCCCGCCCAGCGGGCAGGCAGGGGGGCGCGCTGCTGCACCTCCCCGGGCGCGCAGGAGCTCCCGCGACGGCCCTCTGCGGTCGGCGGGCGGTGGTCGCGGCCCAGCTGTCCCGCGTGACCAGAGCGAAGGGACGCAGAGCCGAGGCAGCTCCTGCCGGGTGCGCGGGACGGTGTCCCGGGACGCAGACCCACATCAGGCCTTCCCTGGCCGCTCCCCCCTGGGGGGGCCCTCCCCCAGGCTCCGGCCTCTGCTGCTGGTTCCTTGCTGCCACCATGTTCCGTAACTCCTGGGTGCCGCCGTCGCTGAAGGATTGCCTCCGGGACAAGGGCGGGGAGAGCGACTCCCACGAGGAACTGGTGCCTGAAGAACTGCTCCGTGCATGCTGAGGCCAAGAGAGAGAGAGGACAATTAGCCCCGGCGCTACTCGAAGGCAGCATTGCGGTGACAATAAGCCAATTTAATTCATCGCTTCGTTCTCAGAAGCTGGGATCGTTCCCCTCGGAGAGTAAGTCTATTTATTCGTATTAGAACTGGGCGGCACGGTGGCACAACTGGTTAGCACTGCTGCCTCACAGCGCCAGGGACCCGGGTTCGATTCCCGGCTCGGGGTCACTGACTGTGTGGAGTCTGCACGTTCTCCCCGTGTCTGTGTGGGTTTCCTCCGGGTGCTCCGGTTTCCTCCCACAGTCTGAAAGACTGTGCTGGTTAGGGTGCATCGGCCGTGCTAAATTCTCCCTCAGTGTAACCCGGACAGGAGTATGGCAATTAAGGAAATTTCGAGCTGTACCTGTCCTGGGAGTGTTTGATGGGGGGACAGTGTAGAGGGAGCTTTACTCTGTATCTAACCCCGTGCTGTACCTGTCCTGGGAGTGTTTGATGGGGGACAGTGTAGAGGGAGCTTTACTCTGTATCTAACCCCGTGCTGTACCTGTCCTGGGAGTGTTTGATGGGGGGACAGTGTAGAGGGAGCTTTACTCTGTATCTAACCCCGTGCTGTACCTGTCCTGGGAGTGTTTGATGGGGGACAGTGTAGAGGGAGCTTTACTCTGTATCTAACCCCGTGCTGTACCTGTCCTGGGAGTGTTTGATGGGGGACAGTGTAGAGGGAGCTTTACTCTGTATCTAACCCCCGTGCTGTACCTGTCCTGGGAGTGTTTGATGGGGGACAGTGTAGAGGGAGCTTTACTCTGTATCTAACCCCGTGCTGTACCTGTCCTGGGAGTGTTTGATGGGGGGGGACAGTGTAGAGGGAGCTTTACTCTGTATCTAACCCCGTGCTGTACCTGTCCTGGGAGTGTTTGATGGGGGGGGACAGTGTAGAGGGAGCTTTACTCTGTATCTAACCCCGTGCTGTACCTGTCCTGGGAGTGTTTGATGGGGGGGACAGTGTAGAGGGAGCTTTACTCTGTATCTTACCCCGTGCTGTACCTGTCCTGGGAGTGTTTGATGGGGGACAGTGTAGAGGGAGCTTTACTCTGTATCTAACCCCACAACTTACACGTCTTTCGGACTGTGGGAGGAAACCGGAGCACCCGCAGGAAACCCACGCAGACACGGGGAGAACGTGCAGACTCCACACAGACAGTGACCCAAGTGGGAATTGAACCCAGGTCTCTGGCGCTGTGAGGCAGCAGTGCTAACTGCTGTGGGGGTAGATTTAATCGCGGTGTTCGAAAACTTGAAGAAGGGAAGGGATTGGATGGAGTCAAGGAGGGGCAAGTATTTCCCACTGGGCAGGAGGGTGGGGACCTCGAGGGGGACACAGATTTAAGAGAATCAGGAAAAGAACCGGGGGGGATGGGGAGCGGGGAGTTGGGGAGGGGTGAGGGAGAGGAAAATTTTGACGGAAATGCAGCGAGCTATTAAGATCTTTCAAAAGGGGGAG
Source organism: Carcharhinus amblyrhynchos (assembly GCF_965287045.1). Lineage (NCBI taxonomy): Eukaryota > Metazoa > Chordata > Chondrichthyes > Carcharhiniformes > Carcharhinidae > Carcharhinus > Carcharhinus amblyrhynchos. The sequence goes on along the minus strand of NW_027650170.1, from coordinate 77,596 downwards.
GAATAGAAGGTGGAAAGTTTGCAGGGAAGTGGGTGAGGGTGGAGAGATGGGGGGAACCAATGGGATAGACCTTCCAAAGGGATAGCACGGGTTCATTGGCCCGAATGGCTTCCTGCTGGGCTTGGGTTCCGTGCGGAAATAGGTACACCCCTCCTCTCTTCTGAAGGCGTGGACCCTCGCCAAGGTCTGGTCAACCTCCCTCCCCAAACCCGAGCCGTTTTTGGGTGCTGCTGGTGAGCTATTCGACCGCAACGGCCTCACAGTCGATCCCCAAACCAACCCCCCGATCAAACGCCCAGGTCTTCCCCGCGAGGGTCAACCCGCCCCCACCCCCCACAGCAACCCTAGTCAATTTTGAGCTTCCAATCAAGAGGGCTACACGTGGGGTCCAGTGTTGGTCAGTTGAGGGTTGGGGAGGCCCAGAGAGAATGTTAAATGGATCTGTCACCCGGGGTCTTCTTTATTCATTCGTGGGACGTGGGCGTCGCTGGCTAGGCCAGCACTTATTGCCCATCCCAAGTCGCCCTTGTTCAGAGGGGCCAATTGAGACCATTTCAGACCCATCCCCTAGTTGCCCTTGGAGGGGCAATTGAGAGCCAACCACATTGCTGTGGTTCCCTGGAGTCACATGTAGGCCAGATCGGGGTAAGGACGGCAGATTTCCTTCCCCACAAGGAACCAGATGGGTTTTTCCGACAATGGGTAGATCCTTAATTCCAATTTTTTTTATTGAATTCAAATTCCACCGTCTGCCATGGCGGGATTCGAACCCAGGACCCCCAGAACATTAGCTGAGTTTCCTGGACTGATAGGTAGTCCCACTAGGCCTGATCTCCAGGAGTCACGTACCATCCTTGCACTGCACTCGGGCCCTGTAGGCCCGGAACCTTCAGCGTTCGCCGTTTCCACGGTAACGTGAGGAAACCATACCTTCAACATCATCTCCACTTGAAGGAGGGTGCCTAAATAACGCTCCCTGCAGGAAGATGGGGGTGGGTGGAGGGGGGAGAGAAATATGAAGGTTATGAATGATAAATACTTTGTGTCAGGTCAGAGCGCGAGAGAATGGGCCAAGGACCATACCACGGTAGGCCCAAGGAAAGCAAGGCCTAGTTTGGCCAATGCACGATGAAGTTGCAGTTGTAATTTGCGCACAGCAAGATCCCGCAGACTGCAGGTGAGGCGGATGACCCATTTCCCCCCTGATGTTGGTTGAGGGATAAGAATCGTAGCATTCCTCCAGCGCAGAAGGAGGCCATTCGGCCCATCGAGCCTGAACCGACAACAATCTCGGCCAGGCCCGATCCATGCAAACCCCATGTATTTACTCTGCTAGTCCCCCTCTGATATTGAGGGGCAATTTACCATTGCCAATTCACCTAACCTACACATCTTTGGACAGTAAGGGGCAATTTAGCACGGCCAATCCACCTAACCTACACATCTTTGGACACTAAGGGGCAATTTAGCATGACCAATCCACCTTACCTGCACATTTTTGGACACTCAGGGGCAATTTAGCATGGCCAATCCACCTAACACACACATCTTTGGACACTAAGGGGCAATTTAGCATGGCCAATCCACCCTAACACACACATCTTTGGACACTATGGGACAATTTAGCATGGCCAATCCACCTAACCTACACATCTTTGGACACTAAGGGACAATTTGGCACGGCCAATCCACCTAACCTGCACATCTTTGGACAGTGGGAGGAAACCGGAGCACCCAGAGGAATCCCACCCAGACACGGGGTGGGGGTGAACGTGCAAACTCCACACACAGACAGTGACCCCAGGCCGAGAGTCGAACCGGGGTCCCTGGCGCTGCGAGGCAGAGGTGCTAACCCACTGTGCCGCCCCTAAATATTGGCTGGGACACCACTCCCCCCAAAATTAAGTGGTTATTTTTAACACGGGGACGGCTAGGGCCTGTAACCTTTGGGCGTTTCGGAGAACGAGAGGTGATCTTATTGAAATGTGGAAGATTCTGAGTTGGGGGGGGTTGATAGAATGGACGCTGAGAGGATGTCCCCCCCACCGCACCCCCTCAGAATCCCTGCTGGATTCTCTGACAGCGATCGTCACTACCCGCAAATCCAGCAATCTTTGTGTAGTCCGCAAACTTACTAACCAGACCAGCTATATCTTCTTCCAAATCATTTATATGTATCGTCCTGGTCAACCAATGCCTCCTGTGCCACACCCCCCCACCCCCCCAACGCATACACAATAAAAATAGGTAGCGCCAACGTTCTGGGCCCTTACCCCATTGACGGTCTCTGTAGGACTCCCACAATCCTCTGGATCCGGTCCATAGCGACGCTCTGCTGGAAGTTACTGAGGCCTGAAAGGGTGAGACAAAGAGCTCAAACCTGGGGATTTTCGCGCCATTCGGGAAGGCGCCGACCCTCGTGATGTTATCTACTAATCCAGAAACTCGGCTAACGCTGTTGGGGGTAGCCCAGGACTAAATCCCGCCACGGCAGACGGTGGAATTTGAAGTCACCCGCAAAAACAAAAATCTGGAATTAAGTATCTACTGATGACCCATTGTTGGAAAAAATCCATCTGGTTCCCTTTAGGGAAGGAAATCTGCCGTCCTTACCCCGGTCTATAGAAAAATCTACAGCCCTTCGGCCCACAAAGTTGTGACGAACATGTCCCTGCCTTAGAGGTTACTAGGCTTACCTAGAACCCTCTATCTTACTAAGTTCCATGTACTTACCTAAAAGTCTCTAAAAAGCCCCTATCGAATCCGCCTCCACCACCACCGACGGCAGCCGATTCCACCCACCCACCACCCTCTGAGTGAAAAACTTACCCCTGACATCTCCTCCGTACCTGCTCCCCAGCACCTTAAACCTGTGTCCTCTCGTAGCCCTGGGAAAAAGCCTCCGAGAATCCACCCGACCTATACCTCTCAACATCTTATAAACCTCTAACAGGTCCCCCCCCTCATCCTTCGTCTCTCCAAGGAGAAAAGGCCCAGCTCCCGCTGCCCATTGAAGTGGTGGAGGCTACCTCGCTGAATATATTTAAGTCACGGGTAGATAGGTTTCTGATAGACAGGGGAATTAAGGGTTATGGGGAGAAAGCGGGAAAGTGGAACTGATCCACTTCAGATCAGCCATGATCTTATTGAATGGCGGGGCAGGTTCGAAGGGCTAGATGGCCGACTCCTGCTCCTATTTCTTATGTTCCCTCAACCTATCCTCATAAGGCATGCCACCCAATCCAGGCGACATCCTTGTAAATCTCCTCTGCACCCTTCCAATGGCTTCCACATCCTTCCTGTAATGAGGCGACCAGAACTGAGCACAGTACTCCAAGTGGGGTCTGACCAGCGTTCTATATAGCTGCAACATTGCTGTGGCTCTGGGAGTCACATGTTGGCAATGTAGTTGACTCTCAACTGCCCTCCAAGGGCAACTAGTGATGGGCAATACATGCCAGCCCAACCAGTGAAGCCCATGTCCCACGAATGGATAAATTTGGCCCCTCTCTACTCCTCACTGGTGTTTCTGTTCCTAGGAGCTTCTCCCAACTCCCAACTGCCCCCCTTGCCCTGACCTGCCTGTACCTCCAATCAACATAACCTTCTCTTCCGTCTCCCCACCCCACCCCGAAACGTTCAATGGGACTGCCCTACGGGGAGCTAGCACAGATAGAATGGGACGAATGGTCTCCTTGCGAGCCGTGATGTCGACGGCACTCGTGACATCTGGGAATAAAAGTTGCTCTGATTGAGTCAAACACCCAACTGCTCGCTCAAGGCCCCTTTGGCGAGGGAAGCCACCATCTTTAGCTGGTCCCAGACTCTCTATGTGACTTCAATCCAATCCACCTAACCTGCACATCTTTGGATACTAAGGGACAATTTAGCATGGCCAATCCACCTAACCCACACGTCTTTGGACACTAAGGGACAATTTAGCACGGCCAATCCCCCTAACCTGCACATCTTTGGACACTAAGGGGCAACTTAGCATGGCCGATCCACCTAACCCACACATCTTTGGACACTAAGTGACAATTTAGCATGGCCAATCCACCCTAACCTGCACATCTTTGGACACTAAGGGGACAACTTAGCATGGCCGATCCACCCTAACCTGCACATCTTTGGACACTAAGGGGACAATTTAGCATGGCCGATCCACCTAACCCACACGTCTTTGGACACTAAGGGACAATTTAGCACGGCCAATCCCCCTAACCTGCACATCTTTGGACACTAAGGGGACAATTTAGCGTGGCAAATCCACCTAACCTACACATATCTTTGGACACTAAGGGGACAATTTAGCATGGCCAATCCAACTAACCTGCACAATTTAGCGTGGCCAATCCACACATCTTTGGGGGAAACCCATGCAGAGACGGGGGGAACGTGCAGACTCTGCACAGATGGTAAGCCAAGCCAGGAATCGAACCCGGGTCCCTGGCGTTGTGAGGCAGCAGTGCTAACCCACTGTGCCACCCAATAGATGCCCCTCACTTAGGTAGCGATATAATTAACACACTGTTGCCACAAGAGATTTGGCCCAGTGCTGGCATTCCCCCATCCCTTGGGCGAGGGATTGGGAGAGGGACCTGTGAACGTACACCCGGTGTGGGACGTATCCTTACATTATAACCCCAGCCCTCCCCTCCACTGTCGGTTCAAAAGCAAATACTTCAACCCTGTTCTTACCCCTGTTGTAGCGTCCACTCTTCAGCCCGTCCAGGAGAACTGTCAGGGGCCGGATGAAAACCTGGAGCTCTTTGCACTGGTTGTCAGAGGAACCCCCAAAGAGAGAAAAACGCACGTGAGTAAATGAAAGATTTGGCAACGCATTCAAAGAGTTAACACATGGCATTCACCACATTGCTGGACAGAGAGCTGGCCTTGACTTGATGGGCTGAACAATCACCTCCTGGGCCACCAAAATGGAAACAGGCCATTCGGCCCCTCTGCCCCATACTGGGAGTGAGCCTCCTCCCCTTCCCCCACCTCTTCACCGCACCCTATTCTTCTATTCTTTTCTCATTCATCTGTTTATCCTGACTCCCTACAGTGCAGAAGGAGGCCATTCGGCCCACTGAGCCCGCAACAACAACAGCTCCTATACTCGTAACCCCATGTATTTACCCTGCTAATCTCCCCAACACTAAGGACAGTTTAGCATGGCCAATCCACCTAATCTAGACATCTTTAGATACTAAGGGGCAATTTAGCATGGCCAATCCACCTAACCCGCACATCTTTGGACACTAAAGGGCAATTCAGCATGGCCAATCCCCCCTAACCTACACATCTTTAGATACTAAAGGACAATTTAGCATGGCCAATCCACCTAACCTAGACATCTTTGGACACTAAGGGACAATTTAGCACGGCCAATCCACCTAACCTGCACATCTTTGGACACTAAGGGGCAATTTAGCATGGCCAATCCACCTAACCTACACATCTTTGGACACTAAGGGACAATTTAGCATGGCCAATCCACCCTAACCTACACATCTTTGGACTGTGGGAGGAAACCGGAGCATCCAGAGGAAACCCACAGAGACAGGGGGAGAACATACAGACTCCACACAGCCGGTCACCCGAGGCCAGATTGAAAGCCGGGCACCTTGAGGCAGTCACTGTGCCACCGCCAATAAAGCAGGAATGATCTTATTGAGTGGTGCAGAACAGGCTAGAAGGGCTGAATGGCCTTGGCCTATTCCTATTTCTTCTGATCTGATTCCCAGGAGCGAAAAGGGACTTTCCAAACCTTCTGTGCGAACAGGAGGTCGCCTCTGGTTTTGGCGTGAGGTGTCCTTTCCTCCTCTGTCACGCCATGTTGCCTGGAGTCTTCCCATTCCCATCTTCTCTTCCGCCCCCTGTTGACGAACCTCTTGGCGCGCTGCCCAACTGCCGGCACCTGCCAGTCCCTGCCCAGGCCGGCAGCGCCGCCCGGCAAGGGATCGGCCCTGCACCCGGGGGCCAAGGCGAAGTAGATGTTCTCCAAGGGCTTCTTGAGGTGGGAGGCTGACATGGGGTGAGGGATGAAGGCTTGAGGCCAGGTCAATGGTGGACGAGGTGGTGCGGGGGGTCCCGCCGGCCCGGCCTGGCGGAGAGCTTCGGCACGTCTCTCGGAGTCACTGTCGGACAGGAAGACATCGCAATCTCCATCCTCCTCGCTGCTCAAGCCTTCCGCGGACTCTCGAGAAACTCGGCTCCTGGTCGAATCCATCGGAAGACTTGGAAAGGACCCTGTGACACCAAAGGAAAAGTCTTTAGAGAACCGGGAATCGTCCACGACACTTCTCCATGAAGAATTAAGCAGTTGGCAACTTAATTGGGAGGATTTGGGAAAGTCACTCCACTGCACCACCTGGTGGCCAGAGCTTGCAACTACACTGTCGTGTGACCGTTTACATAGAAACTCGAAACAGAAGGAGACCATTCGGCCCCTCGAGCCTGCTGCAACATTCGTTTTGATCACAGTTAATAATCAGATTCAGTATCCCGATCCTGCTTTTCCTCCATCCCCAGACAAAAATCTGAGGTCTCGTACGTTCCAACTCAAGAACAGCTTCCACCGTAAGAAACTACACAGGGTCCCAACAGGCAAAACAGTCTCCCGTCCATTGACTTTGTCACCCTCTCTGGTTGTATCACAGATGGGTATGTCTCCTGCCCTGACCGCAAGGAACTGAAAAAGGGTCGTGAACATAGCCCAGTCCCATCACGCAAACCAGCCTCCCATCCATTGACTCCGTCTACACTTCCCGCTGCCTCGGGGAAAAGCAGCCAGCAAAATCAAGGACCCCCCCCCCCCCACACACACCCCGGACATTCTCTCTTCCACCTTCTTCCGTTGGGAAAAAGACACACAAGTCTGAGGTCCCGTACCGACTGACTCAAGAACACCTTCTTCCCTGCTGCCGTCAGACTTTTGAATGGACCCACCTCGCATTAAGCTGATCTTTCTCTACACCCCTCGCTGTGACTGTAACACTACATTCTGCACCCTCTCCTTTCCTTCTCTATGAACGGTATGCTGTGTCTGTATAACGCACACGAAACAATACTTTTCACTGTGTCCCAATACACGTGACAATAATAAATCAAATCTACGTACTCTATGAATGGCATGCTTTGCCCGTATAGCGCACAAGAAACAATACTTTTCACTGTATCCCAATACACGTGACAATAATGAATCAAATCAAAATATCCCTCGATCCCTTTAGCCCCAAGAGCGATATCTAATTCCTTCTTGAAATCTCACAATGTTTTGTCCTCGACTACTTCCTGTGGGAGTGAATTCCACACATTCCCCACCCTCTGGGTGAAGAAATTTCTCCTCCCCTCAGTCCTAAAAGGTTTACCCCTTATCCTCAATCTCTGACCCCCCCCCTAGTTCTGGACTCCCCCCACCATCGGGAACATTCTTTCTGAATCTAACCCTGTTAGAATTTTACAAGTTTCTATGAGATTCCCCTCTCCCTCTTTCTAAACTCCAGTGAATATAATCCTAACCCACTTAGTCTCTCCTCACATGACACACCCGGAATCAGCCTGGTTAACGGTCGCTGTGCTCCCTCTACGGTGGCACGGTGGGGTTAGCACCGCTGCCTCAGAGCGCCAGGGACCCGGGTTCGATTCCCGGCTCAACTTAATGCGAGGTAGGTCCATTCAAAAGTCTGACAGCAGCAGGGAAGAAGCTGTTCTTGAGTCGGTCGGTACGGGACCTCAGACTTTCGTATCTTTTTCCCCGACGGAAGAAGGTGGAAGAGAGAATGTCCGCGGTGCGTGGTGGGGGGGGGGTCCTTGATTATGCCGGCTGCTTTTCCCCGAGGCAGCGGGAAGTGTAGACGGAGTCAATGGATGGGAGGCTGGTTTGTGTGATGGGATTGGGGGCTACGTTCACCACCCTTTTGTAGTTTTGACGCAGCGAACCACCACAAACGACAGTGAGCGGATGTTTGGCATTTTTATTGTGATGTGCGCAGGAACATAAGGGCAGGCCGTTCAGCTCCTTTGAGTTATTCTAGCCACTGGTTGAACAAACGCGTGGCAAGCCTGCGTGGGGCTTGATGTGGGAGGCAGAGTGAGAGTGGGGTGGGAATTAATATAAGACAGTGGCAAACAGATCCAGAGGGAATTCCAGAACAAACCTGGGCATTCCACACTGGCTGTCCAGCCCTCAGGGTCAGGGGTTCAAATCTCGGACACTCCTGAGCTCATCTGTGTAATCGACTGAAAGTTATTTTAGAAATTATTTTTTAAACTAAATTATAAAGAATAAGGAAAAGTTAGGATTCAGTCTTCATCGGACAGGGAGTTCTGATGGCCTGCCCTCTATTTAAACAGCAGGGGAGGTTCGCAGAGGAGAGGCTGCCTCCATCAGCCTCAGATCTGCCTACACAGTGCGGCTGGAGAGGTTCAGACCACGGCCCCCGTCCCATTCCCCCCCCCCCCCCCCCCCCCCCGCCCCCCGTCCTGTCCCACCCCATCCCCATTTAAAACTTGTGACAAATAAAACAAAGGAGTTAAGGGTCAGGGAGAGAGACAGAGAGAGACAAAGAGTGAGAGAGAGAGGTAAAGAATGAGAAAGAGACAGAGAGAGAGAGTGAAAGAGAGAGAGGGTGATGGGGAGAGATAAAGACAGAGAAGGAGAGAAAGAGACAGAGAGGGACGGACAGAAGGAATGAGGGATAGAGAAGGAGAGAGAGAGACGGGGAGGGAGACAGAGAGAGAAAGACAAGGAGGAAGACAGAGAGAGACAAAGAAGGAGAGAGAGATAGAAAGGAAGGAAGACAGAGAGACAGGGAGAGAGAGAGACAAAGAGAAGGAAAGGGGGACCGAGAAGGAGAGAGAGAGACAAGAGAGGGAGAGAGACAAAGAGGGAGAGAGAGAGACAGACAGATAGAGAGGGCGAGAGACACAGAGGGAGGGAGAGACAGAGATGGGGAGAGAGGGAAAGAGAGAGAGGGAGAGAGATAGAGACGGAGAAGGAGAGAGACAGAAAGGGAGAGAGGGAGGGAGAGCAGAGAGAAAGAGAAAGAGAGAGGGAGAGAAAGAGAAAAAGAGAGGGAGAGAGAGTGAAAGAGAGAAAGAGACAGCAACAGGGAGAGTGAGACAAAGAGTGAGAGAGAGAGACAGAGAGAGAGAGACAGAGAGAAAGAGAGACAGATAGACAGAGAGAGAGAGAGAGAGACAGAGCGAGAAAGCTGCCTTGCTTTGAAATAAGAAGCGGGTCAGGAAGGTGATCAGTGAGTTCCTGAGGGTGATTCTCTTTGTTCAGAGAGAGAGGCGGCAGACACGAGAGACTGAGTAAAGGCGGATCGCGTTCCCCAACACAGACCCAGAACAATACCAAATATCCGTGACTTATTATTCAACCGGAATGAGGGAGGGCGGGAGAGGGAATCGGCTCAGCCACCGGCTAAAACTATCGACCTTCGCTTAAGGGCTACACACAGCCCGGGAAAATCCCAGTCGGGAATATCCCACACCGCTCCGCAGAACAATGGGAAGATCATTTTTACTGCTTTGACCGTTTCTTTCCCCTCTCTCCTGTAATGCTGGTCAAAAGTGTTTTAACTGCCACAACAGCCCCTCCAAAACCTTCCAGCGGCTGCTGTTATTGTTCTGTTAACGATCACAATACATTCAGCAAAAGGAACACGTGGAGATCACACACCTCAACTCGCCAAACTGTCCACACTAAAATCAGTCTTTGTGAAGACACAAACACTCCTACAGAAATCACAGACACACTTCGATCTCCCACAAGGAGAGAGCGACCGCACGATTATTTACAAATCCATTAATCCCCACCAGTTCATCCTGTAAACTTCCAACAAAGGGATGCAACGGGCTAAAACACACACACACACACATATACAGACACACATACCAACACACACACACACACATACATATACAGACACACATACCAACACACATTCACACACCGACACACACACACACATATATAATGCACGCACACATATACACACACAAACATATACACACGCACACACATACACACACACATGCATACATATACAGACATACACACACACATATATATGTATAACACACATATATACAAACACACGCACACAGACATACACACATATATGTATAACACACACATATATACATACACACACAAACATACACATATATATATATATACACACACTCATATATACATACATACACACATATACACACAGAAATGTACACATACCCACACACATATATACATACGTATATGTTTCCACACCCACATTTGTGTATACACACACACACAAATATATCTACCGCATTTATATATTTGCATCATACACACACTTACGCACACAAAATATAACCCATACATAAATACTGCTCCCCCAACACTCTCACACACACTGCACAAAGACAAAGTGATTTGATTGTAGAAGGACGCTGGTTGTACAACAGGGAAAGAGGCTCTGGGAGAGAGATTTATCTTTACCTGGTTGCAGTTGGTGAGAGTGTGTGTGATTTCTCCTGCTCTCTACTCTCTGTCTCACCGATGTGTGTGTGTGTGTGTGTGTTTGTTGTCTGGCCTTCTCTCTCTCTCTCTGCCTGTCTGAAGCTGGTCTGTCTTCCCACACGTGTATCCCTGCATGTAGCGGGCTCAGATATCACACGTGTGAGCCCCCTGCGCCCCTGACAGCCGCCTTCTGATTGGTTAGCCCCAGGCTAACCAATCAGGCAGGTGGCGGAGATAAGGACAGCCCCCTCCCCACCGCCCCCCCCCACCCCCTTCACCCAACCCCCCCTCCCCACACCCCCTTCACCCACCCCCTTAAAACTTCCAATTCACCCACCCCTTTAAACTTCCCCTTCACCCACCCCCTCCCCACTCCCCCATAACCCACCCCCTTCACTAAGCCCCCTCCCCTCACCGCTTCACCCACCCCCCTAGCCCCTTAAACAGCCCCTTCACCAAGCCCCCTCACTTCCCCCCACCTCCCTCACACCCCCACCCCTTCCCCCAGACCCCCTTCACCCACCCCCCCTCCCCCAGTCCCTTAAACCACCTCCCCCTTCAGCAAGCCCCCTCCCCACTCCCCCCACCCTCCTCACACCCCCCAAGCCCCCCCTTCACCCACTCCCCTCACCTCCCTCTATCACCCAGCCCCTTAAACCTCCCCCGTCACCAAGCCCCCTCCTCACACCCTCCACGCCCACCACCCACCCCCTCCCCCCCATCACCCAGCCCCTTAAACCCCCCCCCTTCACCAAGCCCCCTCCTCACCCCCCCCTTCACCCACCTACACTCAACCTCCCCCCCCCCCCTTTCACCCACCCCCAATTTCTAGGCTTGCAGACAAGTTTAGTGGAGCAGCTGTTACATGTTGTGTGCGCGTACATGTGTGTTTTAAAGTTTATTCCTTAGTGTCAGAAGTAAGACTGACATTAACACCGCAAATGAAGTTCCTGTGAAAATCCCCCACACTCCTGTCCGGGTTACACTGAGGGAGAATTTAGCACGGCCCAATCCGCACCCTAACCAGCACAGTCTCTCGGACTGTGGGAGGAAACCGGAGCACCCAGAGGAAACCCACGCAGACACGGGGAGAATGTGCAGAATCCGCACAGACAGTGACCCGAGCCGGGAATCGAACCCGGGTCCCTGGCACGGGGAGGCAGGGACAGTGAAAAGTATTGTTTCTTGCACACTATACAGACAAAGCATACCGTTCATAGAGTACACAGATTTGATTTATTATTGTCACTGGGATACAGTGAAAAGTATTGTTTCTTGTGCGCTATACAGAGCATACCATTCATAGAATACATAGATTTGATTTATTATTGTCACGTATTGGGAGACAGTGAAAAGTATTGTTTCTTGTGCGCTATACAGAGCATACCATTCATAGAATACATAGATTTGATTTATTATTGTCACGTATTGGGAGACAGTGAAAAGTATTGTTTCTTGCACGCTATACAGGCAAAGCATACCATTCATAGAGAAGGAAAGGAGAGAGTGCAGAATGTAGTGTTACAGTCACAGCGAGGGTGTAGAGAAAGATCAGCTTAATGCGAGGTAGGTCCATTCAAAAGTCTGACAGCAGCAGGGAAGAAGCTGTTCTTGAGTCGGTCGGTACGGGACCTCAGACTTTTGTATCTTTTTCCCGATGGAAGAAGGTGGAAGAGAGAATGTCCGGGGTGCGTGGAGCAGGGGCCAGATGGCCGACTCCTGCTCCTAGTTCTTATGTTCCATTCCCGGCTCGGGCCGCTGTCTGGGCGGAGTCTGCACATTCTCCCCGTGTCTGCGTGGGTTTCCTCCGGGTTCCTCCCACAGTCCGAGAGACTGTGCTGGTTAGGGTGTGGATCGGGCCGTGCTAAATTCTCCCTCGGTGTAACCCGGACAGGAGCGTGGGGGATTTTCACTGGAACTTCATTGCGGTGTTAATGTCAGCCAACTTGTGACACTAACAAAATAAACTTTTGAAAAAAAGATTGGGGATCCTTTCAAGGGGTCAGATGCGATCTGTGTAACTGCAGGCCAATGACTAATCACAGTATAACACCCACTCCCTCACACATATATACAGTTAATCAGCACTCTGTCCTGGAGACACACGGTAAAGTAATTTGGAAGAGAGTTTTTGGTTTCAAATGAATGTTTGTCACATCTTTCACAATCTCAGAATATCCCCCCACCCCCCATGAGGGACATTCCAGCAATTTAGGCTATCCTGAGGTGTACTCACTCCCCTACTGACGCACAGTGACAGCCGTGTGTACCATCTACAAGATGCCCCGCAGCGACTCACATTCCACAGCCCCTTCCAAACCCACCACCTCTACCACCTAGAAGGACAAGGGGGTGGGGGGGCAGCAGACACGTGGGGAACACCACCCCCTGCAAGTTCCCCCCCCTCCGAGCCCCTCACCATCCCGACTGGGAAATATATCGGCCGTTCCTTCACTGTGGCTGGGGTCAAAATCCCGGAACTCCCTCCCTAACAGCACTATGGGTGTCCCTACCCCACACACACGGGGACTGACTGATGTCCAATAACAATCCCGGAACTCCCTCCCTAACAGCACTGTGGGTGTACCTACCCCACACACGGGGACTGACTGATGTCCAATAACAATCCTGGAACTCCATCCCTAACAGCACTGTGGGTGTACCTACCCCACACACAGGGACTGACTGATGTCCAATAACAATCCTGGAATTCCCTCCCTAACAGCGCTGTGGGTGTACCTACCCCACACACGGGGACTGTGGTGAGTTCAAGATGGCGGTGTACCCGCCACCTTCTCGAGGGGCAATTAGGGACGGGTAATAAGTGCTGGGTGTGGCCAACAATGCCCCATATCCCACAAATGAATAAAACTTTTAAAAAATAAACTTTTGTAATAGAAACAAAAAATAGGAAGAGGAGGAGGGCATTCAGCCTATCGAGTCTGTACTAACTCTCCGAAAGGGCATTCTACCGGGGCTCACACCTGCCCTATTCCCTAACATCACACATTTACCCCACCAATCCACCTAACCTGCACATCTTTGGACACTAAGGGACAATTTAGCATGGCCAATCCACCTAACCTGCACATCTTTAGACGCTAAGGGCCAATTTAGCATGGCCAATCCACCTAACCTACACATCTTTGGGCACTAAGGGGCAATTTAGCATGGCCAATCCACCTAACCTACACATCTTTGGACACTAAGAGGCAATTTAGCATGGCCAATCCACCTAACCTACACATCTTTGGACACTAAGGGGCAATTTAGCATGGCCAATCCACCTAACCTACACATCTTTGGACACTACGGGGCAATTGAGCATGGCCAATCCACCCTAACCTACACATCTTTGGACACTAAGGGACAATTTAGCATGGCCAATCCACCCTAACCTACACATCTTTGGACACTAAGGGATAATTTAGCATGGCCAATCCACCCTAACCTACACATCTTTGGACACTAAGGGACAATTTAGCATGGCCAATCCACCCTAACCTACACATCTTTGGACACTAAGGGACAATTTAGCATGGCCAATCCACCCTAACCTGCACATCTTTGGACACTAAGGGATAATTTAGCATGGCCAATCCACCCTAACCTACACATCTTTGGACACTACGGGGCAATTGAGCATGGCCAATCCACCCTAACCTACACATCTTTGGATACTAAGGGATAATTTAGCACGGCCAATCCACCCTAACCTACACATCTTTGGACACTAAGGGATAATTTAGCATGGCCAATCCACCTAACCCGCACTTCTTTGAACTGTGGGAGGAAATCGAAGGAAACACATGCAGACACGGAGAGAACGTGCAGACTCCACACAGACAGTGACCCGAGGCAGGGAATCGAACCCCGGGTCCCTGGCGCTGTGAGGCGGCAGTGCCACCTTTAGCGTCCAAAGCTGTGTCAGTTAGGCGGACCGGCCATGCTAAATTGTCCCTTAGTGTCTCCCGGAAGGATGTTGATGCATTGGAAAGGGTCACGGGAGAGATTTACCAGGACGTCGGCTGGTTTGGAAGATGTGGACTGCGAAGAAAGGTTGAACGAACTTGGATTGTTTTCACTGGAGGATGAGGTCGGGGGGGAACCTGTTAGAGGTTTTACAAGATTGTGACAGGTTCGGGTAGAATGAATGGTCAAGAGTCTTTTCCCCAGCAGGGTAGGCTTAATTACTTGGGGGGCTATAGATTGAGAGTGAAGGGGGGGAAATGTTTAAAGGAGATGTAAGGGGCAAGTTTTTCCACGTAGAGGGAGGTGAGTGCCTGGAACGGGCTGCCGGAAGAGACGGTGGAAGCAGACTCCGTAACAACGTTCAAAAAGCATCTGGATGGATATGAGAGTAGGCAGGGAATAGAGGGATATGGAGAGACGAGAAAATATTCGATTAGAGAGGCATGTGTTAGCACAGACTTGGAGGGGCTGAAGGGCCTGTTCCTGTGCCGTGTTGTTCTTTGTGCATTTGCCCCGTATCCCTATAAACCTTTATCTCAAGCTCATGGATAACCTCACGATGCTCCACTTCTCCAGTTTCCACCTTAAACACGTTAAGGGAAGCCATCCCCTACGGACAAGCCCTCCATCTACACGGGATCTGCTCAGATGAGGAGGATCGCGACAGACACCTCCAGATGCCCTCCTAACAGGATATGGCGCTCGACTCATCCATCGACAGTTCCGACACGCCACAGCCAAAAACCCGCACCGACCTCCTCAGAAGACAAGGACGGGACACGGTTCCCTTCGTCGTCCAGTACTTCCCTGGAGCGGAGAAGCGACGACATCTTCTCCGGAGCCTTCAACATGTCATCGATGGAGACGAACATCTCGCCAGGGCCATCCCCACACCCCCACTTCTTGCCTTCAACCAACCGCACAACTTCAAACAGACCATTGTCCGCAGCAAACTACCCAGCCTTCAGGAGATCGGTGACCGCGACACCACACAACCCTGCCACAGCAACCTCTGCAAGATCATCGACACGGATGCCATCATCTCAGGTGAGAACACCATCCACCAGGTACACGGTACATACTCTTACAACTTGGCCAATGTTGTCTATCTGATACGCTGCGGGAAAGGATGTCCTGAGGCATGGTACATTGGGGAGACCGTGCAGACACTACGACAACGGATGAATGAACACCGCTCGACAATCACCAGGCAAGACTGTTCCCTTCCTGTTGGGGAACATTTCAGTGGTCACGGGCATTCGGCCTCTGATCTTCGGGTAAACGTTCTCCAAGGCGGCCTTCACAACAGCGCAGAGTCGCCGAGCAGAGACTGATCGCCAAGTTCCGCACACGAGGACGGCCTCACCCGGGACCTTGGGTTCATGTCACACTATCTGTAACCCCCGTGACTTGCCCGGGCTTGCAAAATCTCACTAACTGTCCTGTCTGGAGACAATACACATCTCTTTAATCTGTGCTTAACTCTCTCTCCACTCACATTGTCTGTACCTTTAAGACTTGATTAGCTGTAAAGACTCGTATTTTGTAAATTGAGTTTGTGTCTTTTTATGCCCTGTTTGTGAACAGAACTCCCCACTCACCTGATGAAGGGGCAGTGCTCTGAAAGCTAGTGGCTTTTGCTACCAAATAAACCTGTTGGACTTTAACCTGGTGTTGTGAGACTTCTTACTGTGTTTACCCCAGGCATCTCTACATCATAACTTTTTCCCAATCCATGTACCTATCCAAATGGGTTTTAAATGTTGTGAATGTAGCCCCCTCTATCAGTTCATTCCACACACGCACCGCCACCCCTCTGAGCGAAAAAGCTACCCCTCGGGTCCCCCTTTCCCCTCTCACCTTCAACCTCTGCCCTCTAGTTCTGGACTCCCCATGACCCTGGGGGGAAAGGCCCCAGCTATTCACCTTACCTATACCCCTCATTATTTTATAGACCTCTCTAAAGGTCACTCACTCATCCTCCTACACTCCAGGGAAAAAAATGTCCCAGTCTCTCCTTAGAATTCAAATCTTCCAGTAACGTCTCTGTAAATCTTTTTTTGGCCCCCTCTTCAGTTTAATAACATGCTTCCTACAGCAGGGTGACCAGAACTGTCCAAATGTGGCCTCTTGTAATGGTTCCAACTCCTGTACTCAGTGTCCCGACCGATGAAGGCACCCTTCTCCAGCACCCTGTCTGCCTGTGACACCGCACAGAGGGAAATCTGATCAGCCCGGAGATTAAAGCAGTAGCCTGTGTTAGGTCAGGGATCTGAGTCCCGCTTCAGAGACTGAGATGCCAAATGCAGGTTGATGCCAAGAGGGCGAAGAGGGAGCACGGGGGCTATGCTCTCTCTCCCTGCCCCTGCACGCCTCCCCATCCCCCCCTCCGCGCTACCCCCTGCCCTGGGTGTCCACCTCCACCCCCACGCACCCGCTCCACTCCTGTGTGCTCCCCCCCAACGTCTCACGCACTCCCTCCGCACCTATTGGTGAGACAGAGAGAGAGGCAGAGAGAGAGAGAGAGAGGCAGGCAGAGAGACAGAGAGAGAGAGAGGCAGGTAGAGAGAGAGGCAGAGAGAGAGAGAGAGACAGGCAGAGAGAGAGAGAGGCAGGTAGAGAGAGAGAGACAGGCAGAGAGAGAGAGAGACAGGCAGAGAGAGAGAGAGACAGGCAGAGAGACAGAGAGAGAGAGGCAGAGAGAGAGAGAGACAGAGAGAGAGAGAGGCAGGTAGAGAGAGAGGCAGAGAGAGAGAGAGAGAGACAGGCAGAGAGAGAGAGAGACAGGCAGAGAGAGAGAGAGCGAGCGGGCGAGATGGACAGAGAGAGAGAAAGTGTGAGCCAGAGACAGAGGGGGAGAGAGAGAGAGCAAACCAGAGACAGAGGGAGAGACAGCGAGCCAGAAAGAGGGAGCGAGAGAGAATGAGCCAGAGATGGCGAGACAGCCAGAAATGAGAGAGAGAGAGAGAGACAAAGAAGGAGGGAGAGAGACAGAGGGAGAGGGAGAGAGATAAAGAATTAAAATCATAGAGTCACACAGCACAGAAGAGGCCCTTCGGCCCATTGAGCCTACACAGACCCATGAGAAACAGCTGACCTCCCACCTAACCCCATCTGCTGGTCCTTGGCCCGTGGCCCTGAATGTGACGATGTGCCAAGCGCTCATCCAGGTATTTTATAAAGGAAGTGAGGCATCCCACCTCCACCATACCCCCAGGCAGCGCATTCCAGGCCCTCACCACCCTCTGGGCACAAAAAAAACCTTTGCCACAAATACCCCCCCACAAAGGGAGGGCATTCCCAGAGCGTGGGACCCCCAGGCAGCTGAAGCCCCACCCCAGTGGAGAGCAGCAAGAGGCGATGAGATTGAGCGAGGGTCGATTCCAGGTGATCAGAGATTCAGCATTGGTTTTTATTAAGATCCAAGCGCGCCTGACAATGCGCCAAGCGGCCCCCGTGCCGACACCTCCCAGTGCTACTGAAGTCCCAGGTGGCTAATGCACAGCGCAAAGCGACAGCGGTGATCTTCGGGCTCCACGTGGGAGCCACGAGTTGTGTCCAAACGGTGGGTGCTCCCTCGGGATTCTCCGCTAGCAGCCCAGCCAGGGATCCTGGCGATTCTTCCTCATCAGGAAGGCCAGCTTCCTGGCCATCTCCATGTTGTAAATGCGACGGCAATTCTCGTAGTTCTCCCGGATGCGTCTGCGACAAGGTTTCTCGTAGTAACGCCGGCGTTTGGCCTCGTCAATGATCCCGTCCGTGGTCAGAATGCTGGGGGGGGCGGGGGGGGGGGAGGTGAAGGGCAGGAGTAAGAGGAAAAATTAGCCCCGACGCACTGTTAAAACTGAGAGCCTTCCCCATTTCAATTCAATCCCCCCCCCCCCACCCGCACCGCACACCCTGCTCGCAGCACCGTGCTGCGGGAGGGAGCGCCGCACTGCGGGAGGGTCAGCGCTGAGGGAGCGCCGCACTGCGGGAGGGTCAGCGCTGAGGGAGCGCCGCACTGCGGGAGGGTCGGTAGGGGGTCAGAGAAGGTCTGAGGGAAGGTGAGTGGAGGGGGTATCAAGGCGGGGGGGGGGGTCATGGGTAGTGGGGGGGTA
Organism: Carcharhinus amblyrhynchos; assembly: GCF_965287045.1. NCBI lineage: Eukaryota > Metazoa > Chordata > Chondrichthyes > Carcharhiniformes > Carcharhinidae > Carcharhinus > Carcharhinus amblyrhynchos. The sequence goes on along the minus strand of NW_027650170.1, from coordinate 59,008 downwards.
ACTCAGGTGACTTTCCTGCCCTAAGGTGCAGACATTCAACTGCATGGGACAGCACAATTGATAAGAGCGTGACAATCCCCTTGGCCGAATAGCCAACGGTCAGGAAGAGGGTCAGAGGAAGGAGTGTGGTCAGAGGGATGTGGTGGCGGCGGGGGGGGGGGGGGGGGGGGGTTGATGGGTCAGAGGGAAGAGGGGGTTTGGGGGTCAGGATAAGGGTTCAGAGGGAGGGGGGGGAATTGGGGTCAAGGTGAGGCAGGGGGAGGGACCAGGGGCAGGGTCTGGGTACAGGGTCAGGGGTCAAAGGGAAGGGTCAGGGTTTAGAGGGAGGGGCATGGGGAGTGTCAGGGGTCAGAGGGCAGGGAATGAGGGCAGGGGGAGGGTCAGGAGTCAAGAGGAGGGTCAGAGGGAGGGGTATGAGGGCAGGGGGAGCATCGGGGGTCAAGAGGAGAATTGGGGTCAGAGGCATGGGGGTTTGGGGTCAAGGGGGAATCAGGAGGAGGGTCAAAGGTCAAGGGGAGGGTCAGAAGTCAAGAGAAGGGTCAGGGGGAGGGAGGTTGGGGTCAAGGGGGTCAGGGGTCACGAGAAGGAGGTATTTTCCTTGATTTCCCAGTCCAAAGGTCAAGATATTCGACTGGGTGAGGCATCACACTGGTTAATAGGGTGACGCCGCCCGTGGCCGAATAGCCCAGCCTCCGGGACGGGGGGGGGGGGTCCATCAGGGAGCCAGACACCAGGCCATGCAGCACCCCCTCACCGGGTCAGGGTCCGGTAAGCCGCCTCCACGTCGCCGCCCTGGACCATCACCGTCCGCGCCACGAAGCGAGCGTGAGCCGCCATCGCTGCCGCCGCCGGAGACGGAAGTGGCTCTCGGGGGAAGGGACGGGGACGGACCGTCTGCCTCAGGCCGGCGCCTTCCCTTCACCCATCCCCACCTCGCCCGCATCCCTAGCAACACCCAGCTCCCCGCACGGAGGTTCCGGCCGCACAAAGGTTCCTAGACAAGTGGGAGCCCAGAGCCACAACCAAGGGGAGGATGAGGGAGAACCAACCTCAGCCCTGAGTGAGGGAGTTAACAGGTTTATTTCATCCATATTGAGAATATTATCAACAACAAGCGTCCACAAAGTCTACAACCCGCACATCTTTGGACACTAAGGGACAATTTAGCACGGCCAATCCACCCTAACCTACACATCTTTGGACACTAAGGGACAATTTAGCACGGCCAATCCACCCTAACCTACACATCTTTGGACACTAGGGGACAATTTAGCACGGCCAATCCACCTAACCTACACATCTTTGGACACTAAGGGACAATTTAGCATGGCCAATCCACCCTAACCCACACATCTTTGGACAGTGGGAGGAAACCGGAGGAAACCCATGCAGACACGGGGAGAACGCGCAGACTCCACACAGACAGTGACCCAAGCCGGGAATCGAACCCGGGTCACTGGCGCTGTGAGGCAGCAGTGCCGACCCACTGTGCCACCCACTGGACATGGTTGACTTTACACCAAACCCCGACTGTTGGATAGGGAGGAGGTAGCCTGCGGTATCTCCCTCTGCCCCTGAACCCCCCTCACCAATACACAAGGGCACCTGTTCAGGATCGATTACAAGGCCAGTTGCCCTTATCCAATCATGCACACAGTTCAGAACATTCACTGTTTCACACTCGGAGTTACAACGTCACACAGCGATTACCGATTACAACGAGGCATGAGGAACAACAAGAGGGAATTCCACAGCTTCTCAACTGCACTGAGATAGTTCAATTCTGTACCTGTCCTGGGAGTGTTTGATGGGGGGGACAGTGTAGGGGGAGCTTTACTCTGTATCTAACCCCGTGCTGTACCTGTCCTGGGAGTGTTTGATGGGGGGACAGTGTAGGGGGAGCTTTACTCTGTATCTAACCCCGTGCTGTACCTGTCCTGGGAGTGTTTGATGGGGGGACAGTGTAGAGGGAGCTTTACTCTGTATCTAACCCCGTGCTGTACCTGTCCTGGGAGTGTTTGATGGGGGGGACAGTGTAGAGGGAGCTTTACTCTGTATCTAACCCCGTGCTGTACCTGTCCTGGGAGTGTTTGATGGGGGGACAGTGTAGGGGGAGCTTTACTCTGTATCTAACCCCGTGCTGTACCTGTCCTGGGAGTGTTTGATGGGGGGACAGTGTAGGGGGAGCTTTTCTCTGTATCTAACCCCGTGCTGTACCTGTCCTGGGAGTGTTTGATGGGGGGGACAGTGTAGGGGGAGCTTTACTCTGTATCTATCATACCACATTGTTTTATGGAGTGTTTAACGGGAGTGGTGGGGGAGGGGGTGTGTGTTTGTGCATGTGTGTGTGTGTGGGGTCTGTATACTTTCTGTTCGTGCTGAGTGTAGATTAGGAATCGATAAGACACTGGCAGTCTCTTGTCTGGAGGGTGCGTTGCAAAGACTAATTAACCTCACTCGTTTCTCCTTCATTGATCCACCCCTCCCTATCTTTGGAATCTCTTCCAATCCTCTGAGATCTCTGCATTCCATCCAATTCCAACAGCCGTGTGTACCGTCTACAAGATGCCCCACAGCGACTCACCAAGGCTCCTTCCACAGCACCTTCTAAACTCGCCGCCTCTACCATCTAGAAGGACATGGGGGGGGGGGCAGCAGACACATGGGGAACACCCCCACCTGCAAGATCCCCCTTCGAGCCACTCACCATCCCAACTGGGAAATATATCAGCCGTTCCTTCACTGTGGCTGGGGTCAAAATCCCAGAACTCCCTCCCTAACAGCACTGTGGGTGTACCCACCCCACACACACAGGGACTGACTGATGTCCAATAACAATCCTGGAACTCCCTCCCTAACAGCGCTGTGGGTGTACCTACCCCACACACACGGGGAGTGACTGATGTCCAATAACAATCCCGGAACTCCCTCCCTAACAGCACTGTGGGTGTACCTACCCCACACACACAGGGACTGACTGATGTCCAATAACAATCCCGGAACTCCCTCCCTAACAGCACTGTGGGTGTACCTACCCCACACACACAGGGACTGACTGATGTCCAATAACAATCCTGGAACTCCCTCCCTAACAGCACAATGGGTGTACCTGTCCCCTCTCTGCTCCCCTCTCTTTCTGCTCACCCTCTCTCTCTTTCCCTTCTCTCTCTCCCCCCGTCTCTCTCCCCTCTTTCTCTCTCCCTGTCTCTCTCTCTTTCCTCCCCTCCCTCTCTCTCCTCCTCTCTCTCTGCCTCACTCTTTCTCTCTCTGCCCCCTCTCTTTCCCACCCTCCCCTCTCTCTCTCCCCACTTTTTCTCTCTCCCCCTTTTTCTCTCTCCCCCTCCCCCTCTGTCACTCCCCTCTGTCTTTCTCTTCTCTCTCTCTAACCCACCCTCTCTGCCCCATCTCTCTCTTCCTCCTCTCTCGCTCCCCTCTCTCTCTCCCCCTCCCTCTCTCCTCCTCCTCCTCTCTCTCTTTGCCTCTCTTTCCCTCTCACCTTCTCCGACTCTCTCTCTCTCAGACTCCCTCAGTGCCACCTCTTTGACCAAGCTGTTGGTCGCCTGTCCCTGATATCTCCCCCTGCGTCTCTGCAGGCGGGTGGGGAGTTAAATATTGTCAGAAAGCTCCCCTGTGAAGACCCTCGGGCTGTTTTACTGTGTTATAGCTGGTTTATTGACACAGGTTCTCCCCACATTCAGACAGAGAGCTATCCCCACTCACTCACAGAGGCACCGTACAGCCAGCAGGTGGCAGAGTTTACACACCATTGGTCACACTTGTCCTACACAAGCTTACCAACCCTGTCCATTCACCCCAAAACCCAACGTTAACTGTGATCAGTGTCACAGACTGTCTTAGATCTGATTTATTAGTGTCACATGTATTGGGATACAGTGAAAAGCATTGTTTCTTGCGCACTATACAGGCAAAGCATACCATTCATAGAGAAGGAATGGAGAGGGTGCAGAATGTAGTGTTACAGTCACAGCGAGGGTGCAGAGAAAGATCAACTTAATGCGAGGTAGGTCCATTCAAAAGTCTGACAGCAGCAGGGAAGAAGCTGTTCTTGAGTCGGTCGGTACGGGACCTCAGACTTTTGTACCTTTTTCCCGACGGAAGAAGGTGGAAGAGAGAATGTCCGGGGTGTGTTGGGGGTCCTTGATTATACCGGCTGCTTTTCCTCGAGGCAGCGGGAAGTGTAGACGGAGTCAATGGATGGGAGGCTGGTTTGTGTGATGGGATTGGGGCTACATTCACCACCCTTTTGTAGTTCCTTGCGGTCTTGGGCAGAGCAGGAGCCCAGACCGAGCTGTGATACAACCAGAAAGAATGCTTTCTATGGGGCATCTGTAAAAGTTGGTGAATTGGATTGGCCATGCTAAATTGCCCCTTAGTGTCCAAAGATGTGCAGGTTAGGGTGGATTGGCCATGCTAAATTGCCCCTTAGTGTCCAAAGATGTGTAGGTTAGGGTGGATTGGCCATGCTAAATTGCCCCTTAGTGTCCAAAGATGTGCAGGTTAGGGTGGATTGGCCATGCTAAATTGCCCCTTAGTGTCCAAAGATGTGTAGGTTAGGGTGGATTGGCCATGCTAAATTGCCCCTTAGTGTCCAAAGATGTGCAGGTTAGGGTGGATTGGCCATGCTAAATTGCCCCTTAGTGTCCAAAGATGTGCAGGTTAGGTGGATTGGCCATGCTAAATTGCCCCTTAGTGTCCAAAGATGTGCGGGTTAGGGTGGATTGGCCATGCTAAATTGTCCCTTAGTGTCCAAAGATGTGCAGGTTAGGTGGATTGGCCATGCTAAATTGTCCCTTAGTGTCCAAAGATGTGCAGGTTAGGGTGGATTGGCCATGCTAAATTGTCCCTTAGTGTCCAAAGATGTGTAGGTTAGGGTGGATTGGCCATGCTAAATTGCCCCTTAGTGTCCAAAGATGTGCAGGTTAGGGTGGATTGGCCGTGCTAAATTGTCCCTTAGTGTCCAAAGATGTGCAGGTTAGGTGGATTGGCCATGCTAAATTGTCCCTTAGTGTCCAAAGATGTGCAGGTTAGGGTGGATTGGCCATGCTAAATTGTCCCTTAGTGTCCAAAGATGTGTAGGTTAGGTGGATTGGCCGTGCTAAATTGCCCCTTAGTATCCAAAGACGTACAGGTTAGGACAGTGAGGAGGAGACGAGGAATGATTTTGAAAGTAAATTTGGGGAAAGACACACACGAGGAGATAGAAGGGGAAAAGTTTAAAGTTTATTTATTAGTGTCACAAGTCGGCTTACATTAACACTGCAGTGAAGTTACTGTGAAAATCCCCCATGCTCCTGTTCGGGTTACACTGAGGGAGAATTTAGCATCTAACCAGCATGTCTTTGGGTTTGTAGGGAGGAAACCGGAGCACCCGGAGGAAACCCACGCAGACACGGGGAGAAGGTGCAGTCTCCAGACAGACAGTGACCCCCCCCCCCCCCCCCCCCACCGAGGCCGGGAATCGAAGCTGGCACCTACTTGCGGGGGGGTAGAGGGGGTGGCGAGTGGACTTTCCCTCTGTGCCTCTACTGACATGAGCAGACGCCTGGATCAGTGCTATCGCCACAGTGTGGTGTGTCTGCTCAGCCCAACCCCACCCCCACCCCCACCCCCACCCACCCTGCTTAATCCCAAATGAGTCACGCCCGTCACAGCAGGGGAGGGGAGCAAGCCTGGAACCTCCCTCCCCGGGGACTGGGACGGACTCCACTCTCCGACTGGCAGCCAGAGGTAAGTTCTCCCAAAAACCAGCCCTGGGCGCAAACGCCTACCGCGATCCATGGCGCGCGGAGCTGACCCCCGGAGAAACTCTTCTCCCTCCCGCTCAGGTCCCCCGAGAATCAGGAAACTTTTTTTTTATTCGAGGGTAACTTCTATTTCAGCGTGAAACTCGCCAGGCAGGGATTGGAAAGTTGGGAGTTGAACTGACGTTCGGTTCCGCTGTATTTTGTTTTTTTTTTAAATGGAGCAAATTCTCTGCGTCCCCGAACGCATTAGCCGAGGCTCATCTGTCTGCCAGACCGCCTCCTCGGAGACTTTTAAACAAATCGGAGGCTTTTATATCGCGAGTGTTTCGGCAGCTCAACAGCTGGCTAAACTGTTGACTTCCTGTGGCTCAGGGTTTTTCTTTCTGCACTCTCCTGCCCGCTGGACTTTAAAATCAGAATATCCTGCGAGCGATTCGCGACGGTTGCATGAATTCTGTCTGCAGTCGGTAACGCTGCCACGATCAAAGGATTTTGTCGACCGATGGGTTCTGTTCGGAGAGCAGTCATCTCGATATCCCTCCCCGCTCCCCGCACGAATCCGGTTCCCTTTCCTGAACCACTGGTCTGGGACCCTGCTAATTGTCCATATATATTTGAGCAAGTCCCACATTCTCCCCCGACCCCCGTGGGAGTGAGTCCCACATTCTCCCCCCCGTGGGAGCGAGTCCCACATTTTCTGATGCGATATCTCAGTGCTGTTGATCCCATTTCCACAGCTGAGTGGGGGGGACGGGGGGACAGTATTGCTGTGAGTTCCCCAGGAAGAGGTCTGACACCAGGTTTAAGTAACTCAGTAGCCAGAGCGTGTGGATTAGTGAATAGTTGGGGCTCTCTCTCTCTCTCTGTCAATCTCTCTGTCCCTCTCCCTCCCTCTCTTGCACCCCCCCCATCCCTCTCTCCCTCCCGCCCCTCTCTCCCCCCACCTCCTGTCCCTCTCTCCCCCCACCTCCTGTCCCCCTCTCCCCCCACCTCCTGTCCCTCTCTCCCCCCACCTCCTGTCCCTCTCTCCCCCCCCCTCCTGTCCCCCTCTCCCCCCCATCCCTCTCCCCGCCGTCCCTCTCCCCCCATGCCTCTCTCCCTCCGCGTCCCTCTCTCCCCATCCTCTGTCCCTCTCCCCCCACTCTGTCCCTCTCTCCCTCCACGTCCCTCTCTCCCTGCCCTCTGTCCCTCTCCCCGCCGTCCCTCTCTCCCCACCGCCTCTCTCCCTCCGCGTCCCTCTCTCCCCATCCTCTGTCCCTCTCCCCCCACTCTGTCCCTCTCTCCCTCCACGTCCCTCTCTCCCTGCCCTCTGTCCCTCTCCCCGCCGTCCCTCTCTCCCCACCGCCTCTCTCCCTCCGCGTCCCTCTCTCCCCATCCTCTGTCCCTCTCCCCCCACTCTGTCCCTCTCTCCCTCCACGTCCCTCTCTCCCCACCGTCCCTCTCTCCTCCTCCCGTCCCTTTCTCCCCCGCCGTCCCCCTCTCCCCACCCACCTTCTGTCCCTCTCCCCCTCCTCCCCTGTCCCTTCCTGCTACGGGGCTGATGATCTGACCAAGGTAACTACCCCCCTTAGCCTGATCTCCCCAAGTAATGTGCCTCAGAAGTTGTGGGCAAATTGAGAAAAGGCACATCCTGTCAAAGTTTTTCACCATACACTCACCAGGACAGATGCGAGAATACCAAATTTTCAAAGAGTGCTGATCGGCTGGTGGAGTTGCCTCCTAATTGGTCAGGGCGTTGCCATGGAGAGTGTACCAGGGAATTATTCTCCCCCCACCCCACCCCACCCCACCCCATCCCACCGCCTAAGCTTTTGTTTAATTGTTAAAAAAAACGACGCAATGCCTGTGCGCATACCTTTTGGTTGCGGAGGCAGGTCCCTACCTGTGGATGGATGTCCATCCCGACGCGCAGGCCGTGCCGTGGGGAATCCGGCCGCGGGAATCTTCGATCGGTGGTCCGCCGCCGCCCTTCCCGGCGCACTCGGGAGTGTTCCTCGGGCGCTGCCCTGCCGCGGAATCGCTCCGTCTTGTGGCACGTTTTGCCTCCCTGCGCCGTGGCGAGATCAGGGAGCCTTCCCTAGGCCTCCCTGTGCTTGGGCACAGCGGAGTGGTGCACAGCAAGATCCCACGGCATCACAGAGCCCTTTGTTTGGTTGGGGGGGGGGGGGTGGCGGGAGTTGCACCGGGGGAGAGGTGGAAGACGAGGAGGAGTTTTGTTGAGGTGGGGGGGGGGGAGCGGTGGAGGGGCAAAAAGTTGCCTCCTCTTTGAAATGCAATCCCCCCACTCCACCCCCCCCAAGTGAGTTGTTGAACTTGGGCCAATTGAATGCTTGCTAATGTCTCCGACAGGCTCAGTCTAGGAGTCTGGGATCCCGGGGGGACCAGGAAGCTTGTGTACCCCCTCCCCACCATCCCCGACACCCATCCCAGATCAAAAAATGGCGCACCATGATATGGCCAAATACCTCAACATCGATGAGGATCAAATCCTCAGCAAGCTCTCCGAGGCCGAACTTCAGCAGCTGGACTACGAGCTGGCAGAGATGGACCCCGAGGTGAGGGGGAACACCGGGAGGGTCGGTGCTGAGGGAGCGCCGCACTGTGGGGAGGGTCGGTGCCGAGGGAGCGCCGCACTGTGGGAGGGTCGGTGCCGAGGGAGCGCCGCACTGTGGGAGGGTCGGTGCTGAGGGAGCGCCGCACTGTGGGAGGGTCAGTGCCGAGGGAGCGCCGCACTGTGGGAGGGTCGGTGCCGAGGGAGTGCCGCACTGTGGGAGGGTCGGTGCTGAGGGAGTGCCGCACTGTGGGGAGGGTCGGTGCCGAGGGAGCGCCGCACTGTGGGAGGGTCGGTGCTGAGGGAGCGCCGCACTGTGGGGAGGGTCAGTGCTGAGGGAGCGCCGCACTGTGGGAGGGTCGGTGCCGAGGGAGCGCTGCACTGTGGGAGGGTTGGTGCTGAGGGAGCTCTGCACTGTGGGGAGGGTCGGTGCTGAGGGAGCCCCGCACTGTGGGAGGGTCGGTGCTGAGGGAGCCCCGCACTGTGGGAGGGTCGGTGCTGAGGGAGCGCCGCACTGTGGGGAGGGTCGGTGCTGAGGGAGCGCCGCAGTGTGGGAGGGTCGGTGCTGAGGGAGTGCCGCACTGTGGGGAGGGTCGGTGCTGAGGGAGCGCCGCACTGTGGGAGGGTCGGTGCTGAGGGAGCGCCGCACTGTGGGTTTGTATGGGTACTTGATGGGAGTTATGTGTGTCTGGGGGGAAATATGGGTATGGTGTTGGGGGATATAGGCATCGGTCACAGCCTCTAGGTTTCATAAACTAACTAAGTCTCCCTCCCTCTCCATCTCACTTACCCTCCCACACTCTCTCTGTCTCTTTCTCTGTCTCTCCCTCTCTCTGTCTCCCTGTTTCTGTCTCTCTCTGTCTCTGTCTCTCTCTGTCTCTCTCTCTCTGTCTCTCTCTCTCTGTCTCTCTCTCTCTCCGTCCCTCTCTCTGTATCTCTCTCTCTCTCTCTCTCTCTCCGTCCCTCTCTCTGTATCTCTCTCTCTCTCTCTGTCTCTCTCTCTCTCTGTCCCTCTCTCTGTCTCTCTCTCCCTCGTACAGAACGCTCTCCTGCCAGCAGGATTGAGACAGCGAGACCAGACGAAGAAGGACCCAACAGGTCCATACGACCGTGACCAGCTGCTGGGTTACCTGGAGAAGGAGGCGATGGAGGTGGCGGACAGGGAGGACTTGATCCCGTTCACCGGTGAGAAGAGAGGTGAGGACCGGGGTGGGGGTGGGGTGAATGCAGTCGCTGTGTCTGAGAGCTCGCACCTCGAGGCCTCAAGGTCCGCTGGCCAGTGGAGGGTGTCGTGGAGGGAGAGGATGAACGACTGGCCCCCTTGAGTGCGCTGGCGGGGGGCACAGACTCATCTGTGATGCCCCACACAGTCGAAGTGCCGCCTTCCTCGTTTGCAGAGAGTGCGTAAGTCTGACAAGAGGGGAGTTTCCATTGGGATTGAGGAATATGGGGTGGGGGGGGGTTTTAGGATAATGAATTTGATAGTCATAACCAAACTCAACAGCAAAGTGGGGCTGATGGCCTCCTCCTGCTTAGAGTTTCCATCTAACCCCCAGGATGTTGATAGTGGGGGGGAATTCAGTGATGGTCAATGGTAACCCCCAGGATCGGAGTTGAGGGCAGGTTGGAGAGGTTGGGTTTGTATCCGCTGGGAGGCAGAATGAGAGGTGACTGGATTTAAAGCTTTTAGGTCCCGAGGGGTCTTGACAGGGTCGATGTGGAGAGGAGTTATCTCTTGTGGAAGAATCTAGAACTTATTCGTAGAGGGAGCTTTACTCTGTATCTAACCCCGTGCTGTACCTGTCCTGGGAGTGTTTGATGGGGGGACAGTGTAGAGGGAGCTTTACTCTGTATCTAACCCCGTGCTGTACCTGTCCTGGGAGTGTTTGATGGGGGGACAGTGTAGAGGGAGCTTTACTCTGTATCTAACCCCGTGCTGTACCTGTCCTGGGAGTGTTTGATGGGGGGGACAGTGTAGAGGGAGCTTTACTCTGTATCTAACCCCGTGCTGTACCTGTCCTGGGAGTGTTTGATGGGGGACAGTGTAGAGGGAGCTTTACTCTGTATCTAACCCCGTGCTGTACCTGTCCTGGGAGTGTTTGATGGGGGGACAGTGTAGAGGGAGCTTTACTCTGTATCTAACCCCGTGCTGTCCCTGTCCTGGGAGTGTTTGATGGGGACAGTGTAGAGGGAGCTTTACTCTGTATCTAACCCCGTGCTGTACCTGTCCTGGGAGTGTTTGATGGGGGGGACAGTGTAGAGGGAGCTTTACTCTGTATCTAACCCCGTGCTGTACCTGTCCTGGGAGTGTTTGATGGGGGGACAGTGTAGAGGGAGCTTTACTCTGTATCTAACCCCGTGCTGTACCTGTCCTGGGAGTGTTTGATGCGGGGAGTGTAGAGAGGGCTTTACTCTCTATCTCTCTCTCTGTCTGTCTCTCTCTCTCTCTCTCTCCCCTGTTTAACCCTCTCTCTCTCTCTGCCCTGTTTAACCCCCTCTCTCTCTCTGCCCTGTTTAACCCCCTCTCTCTCTACACTCTGTTTAACCCTCACTCTCTCTCCCTCTCTCCCCTGTTTAACCCCCTCTCTCTCCCTCTCTCCCCTGTTTAACCCCCTCTCTCTCTCCCGTTTAACCCTCTCTCTCTCTCTCTTTCTCCTGTTTAACCCTCTCTCTCTCTCCTGTTTAACCCTCTCTGTCTCTCCTGTTTAACCCTCTCTCTCTCTCCCCTGTTTAACCCTCTCTCTCTCTCCTGTTTAACCCTCTCTCTCTCTCCCCCCCGTTTAACCCTCTCTCTCTCCCTCCCGTTTAAACCTCTCTCTCCCCCCCCCGTTTAACCCTCTCTCTCTCTCCCCCCTGTTTAACCCTCTCTCTCTGCCCCCCGTTGTTTAACCCTCTCTCTCTCTCCCCCCGTTTAACCCTCTCTCTCTCCCCCCCGTTTAACCCTCTCTCTCTCTCCCCTGTTTAACCCTCTCTCTCTCCCCTGTTTAACTCTCTCTCTCTCTCCCCTGTTTAACTCTCTCTCTCTCTCCCCTGTTTAACCCTCTCTCTCTCTCCCTCCCCTGTTTAACCCTCTCTCTCTCCCCCCCCGGTTAACCCTCTCTCTCTCCCCCCCCCGGTTTAACCCTCTCTCTCTCCCCCCGCTGTTTAACCCTCTCTCCCCCCCGTTTAACCCTCTCTCTCTCCCCGCTGTTTAACCCTCTCTCTCTCTCTCCCCCTGTTTAACCCTCTCTCTCTCTCCCTCCCCTGTTTAACCCTCTCTCTCTCTCCCTCCCCTGTTTAACCCTCTCTCTCTCTCTCTCCCCTGTTTAACCCTCTCTCTCTCTCTCTCCCCTGTTTAACCCTCTCTCTCTCCCCCCCCCCCCCGGTTTAACCCTCTCTCTCTCCCCCCGCTGTTTAACCCTCTCTCCCCCCCGTTTAACCCTCTCTCTCTCCCCGTTTAACCCTCTCTCTCTCTCTCCCCTGTTTAACCCTCTCTCTCTCTTCCCCCGTTTAACCCTCCCTCTCTCTCTCCCCTGTTTAACTCTCTCTCTCTCCCCTGTTTAACCCTCTCTCTCTCTCTCCCCCCTGTTTAACCCTCTCTCTCTCTCCCCCCCGTTTAACCCTCTCTCTCTCCCTCCCGTTTAAACCTCTCTCTCCCCCCCCCGTTTAACCCTCTCTCTCTCTCCCCCCTGTTTAACCCTCTCTCTCTGCCCCCCGTTGTTTAACCCTCTCTCTCTCTCCCCCCGTTTAACCCTCTCTCTCTCCCCCCCGTTTAACCCTCTCTCTCTCTCCCCTGTTTAACCCTCTCTCTCTCCCCTGTTTAACTCTCTCTCTCTCTCCCCTGTTTAACTCTCTCTCTCTCTCCCCTGTTTAACCCTCTCTCTCTCTCCCTCCCCTGTTTAACCCTCTCTCTCTCCCCCCCCGGTTTAACCCTCTCTCTCCCCCCCCCGGTTTAACCCTCTCTCTCTCCCCCCGCTGTTTAACCCTCTCTCCCCCCCGTTTAACCCTCTCTCTCTCCCCGCTGTTTAACCCTCTCTCTCTCTCTCCCCCCTGTTTAACCCTCTCTCTCTCTCCCTCCCCTGTTTAACCCTCTCTCTCTCTCCCTCCCCTGTTTAACCCTCTCTCTCTCTCTCTCCCCTGTTTAACCCTCTCTCTCTCTCTCTCCCCTGTTTAACCCTCTCTCTCTCCCCCCCCCCCGGTTTAACCCTCTCTCTCTCCCCCCGCTGTTTAACCCTCTCTCCCCCCCGTTTAACCCTCTCTCTCTCCCCGTTTAACCCTCTCTCTCTCTCTCCCCTGTTTAACCCTCTCTCTCTCTTCCCCCGTTTAACCCTCCCTCTCTCTCTCCCCTGTTTAACTCTCTCTCTCTCCCCTGTTTAACCCTCTCTCTCTCTCTCCCCCCCTGTTTAACCCTCTCTCTCTCTCTCTCCCCTGTTTAACTCTCTCTCTCTCTCTCCCCTGTTTAACCCTCTCTCTCTCTCTCCCCTGTTTAACCCTCTGTCTCTCTCTCTCTCTCCCCTGTTTAACCCTCTCTCTCTCTCTCCCCCCTGTTTAACCCTCTCTCTCCCCCCTGTTTAACCCTCTCTCTCCCCCCTGTTTAACCCTCTCTCTCTCCCCCCGCTGTTTAACCCTCTCTCCCCCCCATTTAACCCTCTCTCTCTCCCCGCTGTTTAACCCTCTCTCTCTCTCTCCCTCCCCTGTTTAACCCTCTCTCTCTCTCCCTCCCCTGTTTAACCCTCTCTCTCTCTCTCTCCCCTGTTTAACCCTCTCTCTCTCTCTCTCCCCTGTTTAACCCTCTCTCTCTCCCCCCCCCCCCGGTTTAACCCTCTCTCTCTCCCCCCGCTGTTTAACCCTCTCTCCCCCCGTTTAACCCTCTCTCTCTCCCCGTTTAACCCTCTCTCTCTCCCCTGTTTAACCCTCTCTCTCTCTTCCCCCGTTTAACCCTCTCTCTCTCTCTCCCCATTGTTTGACCCTCCCTCTCTCTCTCCCCTGTTTAACTCTCTCTCTCTCCCCTGTTTAACCCTCTCTCTCTCTCTCCCCCCTGTTTAACCCTCTCTCTCTCTCTCTCCCCTGTTTAACTCTCTCTCTCTCTCTCCCCTGTTTAACCCTCTCTCTCTCTCTCTCCCCTGTTTAACCCTCTCTCTCTCTCCCCCCTGTTTAACCCTCTCTCTCTCTCTCCCCTGTTTAACCCTCTGTCTCTCTCTCTCTCTCCCGTTTAACCCTCTCTCTCTCTCTCCCCCCTGTTTAACCCTCTCTCTCCCCCCTGTTTAACCCTCTCTCTCCCCCCTGTTTAACCCTCTCTCTCCCCCCTGTTTAACCCTCTCTCTCTCTCTCCCCCCTGTTTAACCCTCTGTCTCTCTCTCCCCCCTGTTTAACCCTCTGTCTCTCTCTCCCCCCTGTTTAACCCTCTCTCTCTCTCTCCCCTGTTTAACCCTCTGTCTCTCTCTCTCCCCCCTGTTTAACCCTCTCTCTCACTCCCCCCTGTTTAACCCTCTGTCTCTCTCTCTCCCCCCTGTTTAACCCTCTCTCTCTCTGCCCCCTGTTTAACCCTCTCTCTCTCTCTCTCCCCCCTGTTTAACCCTCTGTCTCTCTCTCCCCCTGTTTAACCCTCTGTCTCTCTCTCTCCCCCCTGTTTAACCCTCTCTCTCTCTCTCCCCCCTGTTTAACCCTCTCTCTCTCTCTCCCCCCTGTTTAACCCTCTCTCTCTCTCCCCCTGTTTAACCCTCTCTCTCTCTCCCCCCTGTTTAACCCTCTCTCTCTCTCTCCCCCCTGTTTAACCCTCTCTCTCTCTCCCCCCTGTTTAACCCTCTCTCTCTCTCCCCCCTGTTTAACCCTCTCTCTCTCTCTCCCCCCTGTTTAACCCTCTCTCTCTCTCCCCCCTGTTTAACCCTCTCTCTCTCTCCCCCTGTTTAACCCTCTCTCTCTCTCCCCTGTTTAACCCTCTGTCTCTCTCTCTCCCCCCTGTTTAACCCTCTCTCTCTCTCTCCCCCCTGTTTAACCCTCTCTCTCCCCCCTGTTTAACCCTCTCTCTCTCTCTCCCCCTGTTTAACCCTCTCTCTCTCTCTCTCTCCCCTGTTTAACCCTCTCTCTCTCTCTCTTCTCCCCTGTTTAACCCTCTCTCTCTCTCTCTCCCCCTGTTTAACCCTCTCTCTCTCTCTCTCCCCTGTTTAACCCTCTCTCTCTCTCTCCCCCCTGTTTAACCCTCTCTCTCTCTCTCCCCCCTGTTTAACCCTCTCTCTCTCTCTCCCCCCTGTTTAACCCTCTCTCTCTCTCTCCCCCCTGTTTAACCCTCTCTCTCTCTCTCCCCCCTGTTTAACCCTCTCTCTCTCTCTCCCCCCTGTTTAACCCTCTCTCTCTCTCTCCCCCCCTGTTTAACCCTCTCTCTCTCTCTCCCCCCTGTTTAACCCTCTCTCTCTCTCCCCCTGTTTAACCCTCTCTCTCTCTCTCCCCCCTGTTTAACCCTCTCTCTCTCTCTCTCCCCCCTGTTTAACCCTCTCTCTCTCTCTCCCCCCTGTTTAACCCTCTCTCTCTCTCTCCCCCCTGTTTAACCCTCTCTCTCTCTCCCCCGTTTAACCCTCTCTCTCTCTCTCCCCCCTGTTTAACCCTCTCTCTCTCTCTCTCCTCCCTGTTTAACCCTCTCTCTCTCTCTCCCCCCTGTTTAACCCTCTCTCTCTCTCTCCCCCCTGTTTAACCCTCTCTCTCCCCCCTGTTTAACCCTCTCTCTCTCTCTCTCCCCTGTTTAACCCTCTCTCTCTCTCTCCCCCCTGTTTAACCCTCTCTCTCTCTCTCCCCCCTGTTTAACCCTCTCTCTCTCTCTCCCCCTGTTTAACCCTCTCTCTCTCTCTCCCCCCTGTTTAACCCTCTCTCTCTCTCTCCCCCCTGTTTAACCCTCTCTCTCTCTCTCCCCCCTGTTTAACCCTCTCTCTCTCTCTCCCCCCTGTTTAACCCTCTGTCTCTCTCTCCCCCCTGTTTAACCCTCTCTCTCTCTCTCCCCCCTGTTTAACCCTCTGTCTCTCTGTCCCGTACAGGAAAGCCATTTGTCGCGAAGGAGAGGGAGAAGACACAGTTTGAGAAAGATGCGGAAGTGATTCTGGAGCCAGAACTGGAGGAGGCTCTGGCCAACGCCACAGATGCGGAGATGTGTGACATTGCCGGTACGGGAAGCCTGAACCCCAGGGAGGGGAGGGGGGGCATCTGAGACAGGACTGGGGTGACCGAAGGCCAGGTGCAAGGGCAAACCAGGGGCAGAGGTTGGTGCTGAGGCAGAGCCGCACTGTGGGGAGGGTCGGTGCTGAGGGAGCGCCGCACTGTGGGGAGGGTCGGTGCTGAGGGAGAGCCGCACTGTGGGGAGGGTCGGTGCTGAGGGAGCGCCGCACTGTGGGGAGGGTCGGTGCTGAGGGAGCGCCGCACTGTGGGGAGGGTCAGTGCTGAGGGAGCGCCGCACTGTGGGGAGGGTCGGTGCTGAGGGAGCGCCGCACTGTGGGGAGGGTCGGTGCTGAGGGAGCGCCGCACTGTGGGAGGGTCGGTGCTGAGGGAGCGCCGCACTGTGGGGAGGGTCGGTGCTGAGGGAGCGCCGCACTGTGGGGAGGGTCGGTGCTGAGGGAGCGCCGCACTGTGGGGAGGGTCAGTGCTGAGGGAGCACCGCACTGTGGGGAGGGTCGGTGCCGAGGGAGCGCCACACTGTGGGGAGGGTCGGTGCTGAGGGAGCGCCGCACTGTGGGAGGGTCGGTGCTGAGGGAGCGCCGCACTGTGGGAGGGTCGGTGCTGAGGGAGCGTCGGTGCTGAGGGAGCCGCACTGTGGGAGGGTCGGTGCCGAGGGAGCGCCGCACTGTGGGAGGGTCGGTGCCGAGGGAGCCGCACTGTGGGGAGGGTCGGTGCCGAGGGAGCGCCGCACTGTGGGGAGGGTCGGTGCCGAGGGAGCGCCGCACTGTGGGGAGGGTCAGTGCTGAGGGAGCGCCGCACTGTGGGAGGGTCGGTGCCGAGGGAGCGCCGCCATTGGATGACGAATAGGGACGGAGGTGAAGTTCTCCTCGATGATCTGGGCACATTGCTGATTGCGGGATCTTGCTGTGCCCAAAATTGGCCTTTCCGGCGACCGATCTTCCAAAGGAGGATGCCCCCCCCACCGGCTCCCTCCTGTGGCAACACCCACTCTAGAGCCCGGGACGGGAACCCTTCAGCGAGCGCTCCCTATCCGAGAGGGAGCGCTTGGAGGCAGCCTGGGGTAGGCGGGGTGCTGGCTGGGTCGGGCAGGCCGGATGCTGAGAGTGCCTGTGCACTGGAGAATGGGTGAGGCCAAAGGCCACTCCGCCCATCAGCACCTGTCCCACCTCTTCCCAAGAGGCTTTGCGATGAGTGCCTCTGAGTCCCAGCTCCTCCTGCCCCCACCCGGATCATGGTCTTTTGGGAGTTTTCCCCTGAGGGAGAGGTGTCTTTGAAGAGGTGAGGGTGCTCGGAGGTGGGGTGGGGGTTTGCGAAGAGGGTGTTGAAAGGGGCAGGCGGCTGGTGGGGAGACAGGGTCCCTCGCGCTCCGAGCTGTCAAGGACATATTTTCCGATGGGATAAAATTACCGGACAGGGAATGTCAGAATGGATCAAGTTGCTCCTTAACACAGGGAAAGTTAAATGTCACTGAACAAGACCCAACTTCACATCGGAGTGAGTAACACTCTGAAACTGGATTCAAACTGTGTCCCCAAACCGCAACCGGTGATGTACACCCACCCCCTCCCTATCTCTGTAACCCCTCCCAGCCCCTACACCCCCTCCCTATCCCTGTAACCCCCTCCAGCCCCTACACCTCCTCCCTATCCCTGTAACCCCCTCCAACCCCTACACCCCCTCCCTATCTCTGTAACCTCCTCCAGCCCCGACACCCCCTCCCTATCCCTGTAACCCCTCCCAGCCCCCTACACCCCCTCCCTATCTCTGTAACCCCCTCCAGCCCCGCTACACCCCCTCCCTATCTCTGTAACCCCCTCCAGCCCCCTACACCCCCCTCCCTATCTCTGTAACCTCCTCCAGCCCCCTACACCCCCTCCCTATCTCTGTAACCTCCTCCAGCCCCGCTACACCCCCTCCCTATCTCTGTAACCCCCTCCAGCCCCCTACACCCCCCTCCCTATCTCTGTAACCCCCTCCAGCCCCCTACACCCCCTCCCTATCTCTGTAACCTCCTCCAGCCCCTACACCCTCCTCCCTATCTCTGCAACCCCCTCCAGCCCCCTACACCCCCCTCCCTATCTCTGTAACCTCCTCCAGCCCCCTACACCCCCTCCCTATCTCTGTAACCTCCTCCAGCCCCTACACCCCCTCCCTATCTCTGTAACCTCCTCCAATCCCCTACACCCCCTCCCTATCTCTGTAACCTCCTCCAGCCCCCTACACCCCCTCCCTATCTCTGTAACCTCCTCCAGCCCCGCTACACCCCCTCCCTATCTCTGTAACCCCCTCCAGCCCCCTACACCCCCTCCCTATCTCTGTAACCTCCTTCTGCCCCTACACCCCCCTCTCTATCTCTGTACCCTCCTCCAGCCCCCTACACCCCCTCCCTATCTCTGTAACCCCCTCCAGCCCCCTACACCCCCCTCCCTATCCCTGTAACCCCCTCCCAGCCCCTACACCCCCTCCCTATCCCTGTAACCCCCTCCAGCCCCCTACACCCCCTCCCTATCTCTGTAACCTCCTCCAGCCTCTACACCCCCTCCCTATCTCTGTAACCTCCTCCAGCCTCTACACCCCCTCCCTATCTCTGTAACCCCCTCCAGCCCCCTACACCCCCCTCCCTATCTCTGTAACCCCCTACACCCCCTCCCTATCTCTGTAACCTCCTCCAGCCTCTACACCCCCTCCCTATCTCTGTAACCTCCTCCAGCCTCTACACCCCCTCCCTATCTCTGTAACCCCCTCCATCTCCCCTACACCCCCCTCCCTATCTCTGTAACCCCCTACACTCACTTTCTATCTCTGTAACCTCCCCCGATCCCTGCATCCCTTCCACATTCTCCCCCCACTCCCCCTCATGGGAGCGAGTCCCACATTCTCCCCCCCTCCGTGGGAGCGAGTCCCACATTCTCCCCCCCACCGTGGGAGCGAGTCCCACATTCTCCCCCCGCCGTGGGAGCGTGAGAGAGATGGGACTGTTGACACCCAGGTAAAGTACCTTAACACCGCCTCAAGTGGTGGTGGAGCGGGGGGGGGGGAGTGTAGGAGGTGGTCTCAGGGACACTGACCCGACAAGACATTTACTTGGATACCAGTGACAGCTGCAATGTCCAAGAAGCGAAGGATAAAATCTCCCGGGGCCCGTCTCCCCTTCCATCTCCAATTCCCACAGCTCAGCAACTGGACACGGGCCAACTGGCCTCCCACCTGCTGCCCAGAATAGAACACATTCCAAAAACATCCCAGTGTTTGATGGAGACAGTGTAGAGGGAGCTTTACTCTGTATCTAACCCCGTGCTGTACCTGTCCTGGGAGTGTTTGATGGGGGGGGACAGTGTAGAGGGAGCTTTACTCTGTATCTAACCCCGTGCTGTACCTGTCCTGGGAGTGTTTGATGGGGGGACAGTGTAGAGGGAGCTTTACTCTGTATCTAACCCCGTGCTGTACCTGTCCTGGGAGTGTTTGATGGGGACAGTGTAGAGGGAGCTTTACTCTGTATCTAACCCCGTGCTGTACCTGTCCTGGGAGTGTTTGATGGGGGGGACAGTGTAGAGCGAGCTTTACTCTGTATCTAACCCCGTGCTGTACCTGTGCTGGGAGTGTTTGATGGGGGGACAGTGTAGAGGGAGCTTTACTCTGTATCTAACCCCGTGCTGTACCTGTCCTGGGAGTGTTTGATGGGGGGGACAGTGTAGAGGGAGCTTTACTCTGTATCTAACCCTGTGCTGTACCTGTCCTGGGAGTGTTTGATGGGGGACAGTGTAGAGGGAGCTTTACTCTGTATCTAACCCCGTGCTGTACCTGTCCTGGGAGTGTTTGATGGGGGGGACAGTGTAGAGGAAGCTTTACTCTGTATCTAACCCCGTTCTGTACCTGTCCTGGGAGTGTTTGATGGGGGGACAGTGTAGAGGGAGCTTTACTCTGTATCTAACCCCGTGCTGTACCTGTCCTGGGAGTGTTTGATGGGGGGACAGTGTAGAGGGAGCTTTACTCTGTATCTAACCCCGTGCTGTACCTGTCCTGGGAGTGTTTGATGGGGGGACAGTGTAGAGGGAGCTTTACTCTGTATCTAACCCCGTGCTGTACCTGTCCTGGGAGTGTTTGATGGGGGGACAGTGTAGAGGGAGCTTTACTCTGTATCTAACCCCGTGCTGTACCTGTCCTGGGAGTGTTTGATGGGGGGACAGTGTAGAGGGAGCTTTACTCTGTATCTAACCCCGTGCTGTACCTGTCCTGGGAGTGTTTGATGGGGGGACAGTGTAGAGGGAGCTTTACTCTGTATCTAACCCCGTGCTGTACCTGTCCTGGGAGTGTTTGATGGAGGGGACAGTGTAGAGGGAACTCTACTCTGTATCTAACCCTGTGCTGTACCTGTCCTGGGAGTGTTTGATGGGGGGGACAGTGTAGAGGGAGCTTTACTCTGTATCTAACCCCGTGCTGTCCCTGTCCTGGGAGTGTTTGATGGGGGGACAGTGTAGAGGGAGCTTTACTCTGTATCTAACCCCGTGCTGTACCTGTCCTGGGAGTGTTTGATGGGGGGACAGTGTAGAGGGAGCTTTACTCTGTATCTAACCCCGTGCTGTACCTGTCCTGGGAGTGTTTGATGGGGGGGACAGTGTTGAGGGAGCTTTACTCTATATCTAACCCTGTGCTACTGTTTCACAGCGATCCTGGGAATGTATAAACTGATGAGTAACAAGCAGTATTACGATGCTCTTGGAAGTGGTGTTATAATGAACACAGAAGGAATTAACAGTAAGTAAAATTCCTTTGCCTAATTTAGCGATATTTCTACTGCCTTTCTCGATACACTGCGGTAACTTTCTGTTGGATATTTACGGATAGCTACCTTCAAATCGATCACTCGAGCAGACAGTTTAGTCTTTCCAGACTATTCGACTGTGGACGGCATCGCAAACTCCTCAATCTCCACCATCCTCATCCCTCTGGTTCATGGGCGGATATGGGGAATTCACTGGATCCCACCCCCCCACCTTGGAAATTTCAAGTCCCCCTTTACCTGCACTCCCCCCCTCCACCATCATTGTAGGTACACCCACAGTGCTGTTAGAGAGGGAGCTCCAGGATTGTTATTGGACATCAGTCAGTCCCCATGTGTGTGGGGTAGGTACACCCACAGTGCTGTTAGGGGGGGAGTTCCGGGATTGTTATTGGACATCAGTCAGTCCCGGTGTGTGTGGGGTAGGTACATCCACAGTGCTGTTAGAGAGGGAGTTCCGGGATTGTTATTGGACATCAGTCAGTCCCCGTGTGTGTGTGTGGTAGGTACACCCACAGCGCTGTTAGGGAGGGAGTTCCGGGATTGTTATTGGACATCAGTCAGTCCCCGTGTGTGTGGGGTAGGTACACCCACAGTGCTGTTAGAGAGGGAGTTCCGGGATTGTTATTGGACATCAGTCAGTCCCCATGTGTGGGGTAGGTACACCCACAGTGCTGTTAGAGAGGGAGTTCCGGGATTGTTATTGGACATCAGTCAGTCCCCATGTGTGGGGTAGGTGCACCCACAGTGCTGTTAGGGAGGGAGTTCCGGGATTGTTATTGGACATCAGTCAGTCCCCGTGTGTGTGGGGTAGGTACACCCACAGTGCTGTTAGGGAGGGAGTTCCGGGATTGTTATTGGACATCAGTCAGTCCCCGTGTGTGTGGGGTAGGTACACCCACAGTGCTGTTAGGGAGGGAGTTCCGGGATTGTTATTGGACATCAGTCAGTCCCCGTGTGTGTGGGGTAGGTACACCCACAGTGCTGTTAGGGAGGGAGTTCCGGGATTGTTATTGGACATCAGTCAGTCCCCATGTGTGGGGTAGGTACACCCACAGTGCTGTTAGGGAGGGAGTTCCGGGATTGTTATTGGACATCAGTCAGTGCCCGTGTGTGTGGGGTAGGTACACCCACAGTGCTGTTAGGGAGGGAGTTCCGGGATTTTGACCCCAGCCGCAGTGAAGGAACGGCCGATATATTTCCCAGTCGGGATGGTGAGGGGCTCGGAGGGGGGGGGGTGAACTTGCAGGGGGTGGTGTTCCCCATGTGTCTGCTGCACGCCCCCACCCCCCCACACCTTGGCCTTCTAGATGGTAGAGGTGGTGGGTTTGGAAGGTGCTGTGGAAGGAGCCTTGGTGAGTCGCTGCGGGGCATCTTGTAGATGGTACACACGGCTGTGTGGGTGGTGGAGGGAGTGAGTGTTTGTAGTGTGCACTCAAATCCAATCACCCAGCATCGAAATGACCATCACGGAAACCCTACAGCGCAGAAGGAGGCCATTCGGCCCATCGAGTCTGCACTGACCACAATCCCACCCAAGCCCCTATCCCTGGTACCCCACATATTTATTCTGCTAATCCCTTGACACTGAGGGAGAATTTAGCACGGCCAATCCACCCTAACCCGCACATCTTTCAGACTGTGGGAGGAAACCGGAGCACCCGGAGGAAACCCACGCAGACACGGGGAGAATGTGCAGACTCCACACAGACAGTGACCCGAGCCGGGAATCGAACCCGGGTCCCTGGCGCTGTGAGTGAGCAGCACTAACCACCGTGCCCCCCACCATGAGAGAGGAGAGGGAGAGGGGAGGAGGGTCTGGGTGGGGGGAAATTAAGAGACAGAGTATAAGGGAGAGAGTCGAGGAGGAGAAGGGCAGAGGGGGAGGGACAGACAGAAAGAGACAGAGGGGAGTAAGAGACACAGGGTGAGGGAGAGCGGGAGTGAGAGAGGTAGGGAGAGAGGGAGGATGACGGAGAGAGGGGAAGGAGGGCGGCACAGCGAGGCTAGCACTGCTGCCTCACAGCGCCAGGCACCCGGGTTCGATTCCCGGCTCGGGTCACTGTCTCTGTGGAGACTGCACATTCTCCTCGTGTCTGCGTGGGTTTCCTCCGGGTGCTCCGGTTTCCTCCCACAGTCCGAAACATGTGTAGGTTAGGTGGATTGGCCATGCTAAATTGTCTCTTAGTGTCCAAAGATGTGTAGGTTAGGGTGGATTGGCCGTGCTAAATTGTCCCTTAGTGTCCAAAGATGTGCAGGTTAGGGTGGATTGGCCATGCTAAATTGCCCCTTAGTGTCCAAAAATGTGCAGGTTAGGGTGGATTGGCCGTGCTAAATTGTCCCTTAGTATCCAAAGATGTGTAGGTTAGGGTGGATTGGCCGTGCTAAATTGTCCCTTAGTATCCAAAGATGTGTAGGTTAGGGTGGATTGGCCGTGCTAAATTGCCCCTTAGTATCCAAAGATGTGTAGGTTAGGGTGGATTGGCCGTGCAAAACTGTCCCTTAGTGTCCAAAGATGTGTAGGTTAGGTGGATTGGCCATGCTAAATTGTCCCTTAGTGTCCAAAGATGTGTAGGTTAGGGTGGATTGGCCATGCTAAATTCTCACTCAGTGTACCTGAGCAGGCTCCGGAGTGCAGCAACTCGGGGATTTTCACAGTAACTTCATCGCAGTGTTAATGTAAGCCTTACTTGCGACACTAATAAATAAACTTTAACAACTGACTCAAGAACAGCTTCTTCCCTGCTGCTAAGAGACAGCTGAGGGAGAATTTAGCATGGCTGATGCACCATAGCCAGCACGTCTTTCGGACTGTGGGAGGAAACCGGAGGTCCCGGAGGAAACCCACGCAGACACGGGGAGAATGTGCAGACTCCACACAGAGCCGGGAATGGAACCCGGGTTCCCTGGAGCTGTGAGGCAGCAGTGCTAACCCACTGTGCCACCGTGCCGGGAGGAAGTGGGGGATTTTCACAGTAACTTCACTGCGGCGTTAATGTCAGCCGACTAATAAACCTGAAGGGTTGCGGAGATGAGGCCGGGGTGGGGGGATGGTGGACTTAGAAGGGGGGTGGGTGGGCTGGAGGGGCCGAATGGCCTACCCCTGCCCCGGATTCCTCTGCCTGGGCGATGGAGTGAAGCCGTTCCTTTCTCCGTCCCCGCACGCAGGTGTGGTCAAACCGGATAGCTACGAGTACAAATCATTCCCTGATGAGCCTCCAAACGACACCAACGTGGAGGAGACCCTCCGGAAGATCAAGAACAACGATCGCGACCTGGTCGAAGTCAACCTCAACAACATCAAGGTGAGACCTTCCCCAGAAACCCACACCGACTGGAGGCCATTTGTGCCTTCCGCGCTAGCCCAGCGCCAGCTTCATTTGCCTGGGACATGGGCGTCGGTGGCAGGGCCAGCATTTATTGCCCCTCCCCAGTTGTCCTTGGAGTGTCAACCACATTACTCTGGAGTAAGCTAGTGCTCATTACGGGCCCCCAATGGCTGTCACTTACTTTCTGTAGCTGAAATGGATGCAATGTGTGTACCTGCTCTTCCTGTCCGCCAAGATCAGGGCCCCATGCACTAATATATGTAGCGACAAATGCACCTCACGGTGAGGCTGACAGACCACCACCATGGAATCCCCCCCACTTTGGCCTCCTCTTCTACAGAAGGACCATCCCACCAGATTTGGGATGCCAGGTGGCACAGTGGGTTAGCACTGCTGCCTTACGGCACCAGGAATCCGGGTTTGATTCCCGGCTCGGATCACTGTCTGTGCAGAGTCTGCACAATCCCCCCCCCAAGTCTGCATGGGTTTCCTCTGATTTCCTCCCACAGTCCAAAGATGTGCAGGTTCACTGGAGTGGCCATCCAAAATTATTCCTTTGTATCCAAAGATGCGTACATTAGGTGGATTGGCTGAGCTAAATTGTCCCTTAGTGTCCAAAGATGTGCGGGTTGGGTGGACACTGTCCCCCCTCAAACACTCCCAGGACAGGTACAGCACGGGGTTAGATACAGAGTAAAGCTCCCTCTACACTGTCCCCCCATCAAACACTCCCAGGACAGGTACAACACGGGGTTAGATACAGAGTAAAGCTCCCTCTACACTGCCCCCCCATCAAACACTCCCAGGACAGGTACAGCACGGGGTTAGATACAGAGTAAAGCTCCCTCTACACTGTCCCCCCATCAAACACTCCCAGGACAGGTACAGCACGGGGTTAGATACAGAGTAAAGCTCCCTCTACACTGTCCCCCCTCAAACACTCCCAGGAGAGGTACAGCACGGGGTTAGATACAGAGTAAAGCTCCCTCTACACTGTCCCCCCCATCAAACACTCCCAGGACAGGTACAGCACGGGGTTAGATACAGAGTAAAGCTCCCTCTATACTGTCCCCCATCAAACACTCCCAGGACAGGTACAGCACAGGGTTAGATACAGAGTAAAGCTCCCTCTACACTGTCCCCCCCATCAAACACTCCCAGGACAGGTACAGCACGGGGTTAGATACAGAGTAAAGCTCCCTCTACACTGTCCCCCCATCAAACACTCCCAGGACAGGTACAGCACAGGGTTAGATACAGAGTGAATCTGGATTCTGTCTCCCCTCTCACAGGACATTCCTGTACCAACGTTGAAGGAGTTTGCAGAAGCCTTGAAGCAGAACACACAGGTGAAGAAATTCTCCATGGTGGCTACTCGTAGCAATGACCCCGTTGCCCATGTGAGTACGAGATCGCAGCGCAATGGAAGTTCTGTAGTGATCGTGTTTCTCAGTTCTGTAATTGTGAGAGACAGTGAACTCGGGGTCAGGATTTACTTTCAAAACAAGTGCCGTGAGGGCAAGAAAACGTGAGTTTCTGATTTGCTTCCTGGGTGAGATTTACCATGCAATCTCGCAGCAAGAGCCCAGATACGATTCCTGCCAGTAGGGGGAGGATGTGGAGTGTCAGCTCACTGGGAAAGCCAGCTGCTGAGCTCTAGGGGGTGCCATTGTGTGCAGGGAGATTTCTTGCTCATCCGCAACACCCCCCAAATCTCCGCCAGCGTACCCTCTTTCACACACCTGAGCTCCCCTTCCCACCCTGCCCCCCCCACCCCCGTCATTCCCGGGTTACTGCTGGGAACGTGTTGCACTGTGGGAGGGTTGGTGCCGCGGGAGCGCCGCACTGTGGGAGGATCGGTGCCGAGGGAGCGCCGCACTGTGGGAGGGTCGGTGCCGAGGGTCGGTGCCGAGGGAGCGCCGCACTGTGGGGAGGGTCGGTGCTGAGGGAGCGCCGCACTGTGGGGAGGGTCGGTGCTGAGGGAGCGCCGCACTGTGGGGAGGGTCGGTGCTGACGGAGCGCCGCACTGTGGGGAGGGTCGGTGCTGAGGGAGCGCCGCACTGTGGGGAGGGTCGGTGCTGAGGGAGCGCCGCACTGCGGGAGGGTCGGTGCCGAGGGAGCGCCGCACTGTGGGGAGGGTCGGTGCCGAGGGAGCGCCGCACTGTGGGGAGGGTCGGTGCCGAGGGAGCGCCGCACTGCGGGAGGGTCGGTGCCGAGGGAGCGCCGGTGCCGAGGGAGCGCCGCACTGCGGGAGGGTCGGTGCCGAGGGAGCACCGCACTGCGGGAGGGTCAGTGCCGAGGGAGCGCCGCACTGCGGGAGGGTCGGTGCCGAGGGAGCGCCGCACTGCGGGAGGGTCAGTGCCGAGGGAGCGCCGCACTGCGGGAGGGTCGGTGCCGAGGGAGCACCGCACTGTCGGGGGCGATGCACAGAAGAGTGCTTGATGTGTCTGTTGTATTGAGCGCAGGCCACATGCCCGCCAGGGAGAAACCTAAAGCGGTTTTATTTTTTAAAAATGCAAGTCACGGTATGAGTGTTATCTGTAGGAAAACTCTGTCTGTGATATTACACTAAATAAGTTCCCAATCTTATCACCACACTCGGTGCAGAGTGCAGTCTATCGATAAGGCAGTGCAGTGCTGACTGAGGTGGTGCAGGTTACAATATTCCCACTCCGTCCAATTCCTTCTCCGTGAACCTGAACTGGGGTCTCATTGTCTTTTGCTACTTGTCAGTCCTTCCCGGAGAATTATTTATAGCGAGGGGGATAGAATATAAAAGTAGGGAGGTCTTGCTGCAACTGTACAGGGCACTGGTGAGGCCGCAGCTGGAGTACTGTGTGCAGTTTTGGTCGCCGCACTTACGGAAGGATATATTGGCCTTGGAGGGAGTGCAGAGGAGGTTCACCAGGCTGATTCCGGAGATGAGGGGGTTGGACTATGAAGAGAGACTAAATAGACTGGGTCTGTACTCGTTGGAGTTTAGAAGGATGAGGGGGGATCTTATACAGATGTATAAAATAATGAAAGGGATGGATAGGGTAGAGGTAGAGAGATTCTTCCCGCTCAGAAAGGACAGCAGGACTAGAGGACACAGCCTCAAGATAAGAGGGGGGACAGTTTAGATCAGAGTTGAGGAGGAACTTCTTCACTCAAAGGGTGGTGAATCTCTGGAATTCTCTGCCCGTTGAAGTGGTGGAGGCTACCGCGCTGAATATATTTAAGTCACGGGTAGATAGGTTTCTGATAGACAGGGGAATTAAGGGGAGAGAGCGGGAAAGTGGAACTGATCCACTTCAGATCAGCCATGATCTTATTGAATGGCGGGGCAGGCTCGAAGGGCTAGATGGCCTACTCCTGCTCCTATTTCTTATGTTCTTATTAGTGTCACAAGTCGACTTACATTAACCCCACAACGAAGTTACTGTGACATTCTCCTAACTCCCGTTCGGGTTACACTGAGGGAGAATTTACCATGGCCAATCCACACTAACCAGCACGTCTTTCGGACTGTGGGAGGAAACCGGAGCACCCGGAGGAAACCCACGCAGACACGGGGAGAATGTGCAGTCTCCACACAGACAGTGACCCGAGGCCGGGAATCGAACCCGGGTTCCTGGCGCCGTGAGGCAGCGGTGCTAACCCCGCTGTGCTGCCTCTCCTTTGCCAGACTCACAACTGGAATGGGTGTGTTGCTTCACAAGGGAAGGTTGGAGAGGTTTGGTTAGTGTCCACTCGGGGTTGGGAGACGATGAAGGGATTCGATCGCTTGGCGATGAGCGGGATTCCAGGCAGTCATGGTGAGACAGTCACTGATCAATCCGTAAGGAATTCAGGAGATTGGGGAATGGGGGGGAATGCGAGACTCGCTCCCACGGAGGGGGAGAACCTGGGACTCGCTCCCACGGAGGGGGAGAACCTGGGACTCGCTCCCACGGAGGGGGAGAACCTGGGACTCGCTCCCACGGAGGGGGAGAACCTGGGACTCGCTCCCACGGAGGGGGAGAACCTGGGACTCGCTCCCACGGTGGGGGAGAACCTGGGACTCGCTCCCACGGAGGGGGAGAACCTGGGACTCGCTCCCACGGAGGGGGAGAACCTGGGACTCGCTCCCACGGAGGGGGAGAACCTGGGACTCGCTCCCACGGAGGGGGAGAACCTGGGACTCGCTCCCACGGAGGGGGAGAACCTGGGACTCGCTCCCACGGAGGGGGAGAACCTGGGACTCGCTCGGTAAGAAGTGAATTTCCATGGAGATTTGATAAAGTGTGGTTTGATTTTTGTCTCAGGCCCTGGCTGCTATGTTGAGGGAGAACTCCACACTACTGAGTCTTAACATCGAGTCGAATTTCATTAGTGGTACAGCGATGGTGGATATTGTCAGGGCAATGAAGGAGAATAAAACCCTAACAGAACTCAAAATAGATAACCAGGTGAGTACGTGAACACAATCCTCACCAAGTGGTGAACCCCAGTCCGCAGATCAACCCACACTGGGGTACGGGTCCCACACACACTGACTCTCGCTGGGGTCCCACACACACTGACTCTCACTGGGGTACGGCTCCCACACACACTGACTCTCACTGGGGTCCCACACACACTGACTCTCACTGGGGTACGGGTCCCACACACACTGACTCTCACTGGGGTACGGGTCCCACACACACTGACTCTCACTGGGGTACGGGTCCCACACACACTGACTCTCACTGGGGTACGGGTCCCACACACACTGACTCTCACTGGGGTACGGGTCCCACACACACTGACTCTCACTGGGGTACGGGTCCCACACACACTGACTCTCACTGGGGTACGGGTCCCACACACACTGACTCTCACTGGGGTCCCACACACACTGACACTCACTGGGGTACGGGTCCCACACACAGACTCTCACTGGGGTCCCACACACACTGACTCTCACTGGGGTACGGGTCCCACACACACTGACTCTCACTGGGGTACGGGTCCCACACACACACTGACTCTCACTGGGGTCCCACACACACTGACTCTCACTGGGGTACGGGTCCCACACACACACTGACTCTCACTGGGGTCCCACACACACTGACTCTCACTGGGGTACGGGTCCCACACACACTGACTCTCACTGGGGTACGGGTCCCACACACACTGACTCTCACTGGGGTACGGGTCCCACACACACACTGACTCTCACTGGGGTCCCACACACACTGACTCTCACTGGGGTACGGCTCCCACACACACTGACTCTCACTGGGGTACGGGTCCCACACACACTGACTCTCACTGGGGTCCCACACACACTGACTCTCACTGGGGTCCCACACACACTGACTCTCACTGGGGTACGGGTCCCACACACATTGACTCTCACTGGGGTCCCACACACACTGACTCTCACTGGGGTCCCACACACACTGACTCTCACTGGGGTCCCACACACACTGACTCTCACTGGGGTCCCACACACACTGACTCTCACTGGGGTCCCACACACACTGACTCTCACTGGGGTCCCACACACACTGACTCTCACTGGGGTCCCACACACACTGACTCTCACTGGGGTACGGGCCCCACACACACTGACTCTCACTGGGGTACGGGTCCCACACACACTGACTCTCACTGGGGTACGGGTCTCACACAGACTGACTCTCACTGGGGTACGGGTCCCACACACACTGACTCTCACTGGGGTACGGGTCCCACACACACTGACTCTCACTGGGGTCCCACACACACTGACTCTCACTGGGGTACGGGTCCCACACACACTGACTCTCACTGGGGTACGGGTCTCACACACACTGACTCTCACTGGGGTACGGGTCCCACACACACTGACTCTCACTGGGGTACGGGTCCCACACACACTGACTCTCACTGGGGTCCCACACACACATTGACTCTCACTGGGGTACGGGTCCCACACACACTGACTCTCACTGGGATCCCACACACACTGACTCTCACTGGGGTCCCACACACACTGACTCTCACTGGGGTACGGGTCCCACACACACTGACTCTCACTGGGATCCCACACACACTGACTCTCACTGGGGTCCCACACACACTGACTCTCACTGGGGTCCCACACACACTGACTCTCACTGGGGTCCCACACACACTGACTCTCACTGGGGTCCCACACACACTGACTCTCACTGGGGTCCCACACACACTGACTCTCACTGGGGTCCCACACACACTGACTCTCACTGGGGTCCCACACACACTGACTCTCACTGGGGTCCCACACACACTGACTCTCACTGGGGTCCCACACACACTGACTCTCACTGGGGTCCCACACACACTGACTCTCACTGGGGTCCCACACACACTGACTCTCACTGGGGTCCCACACACACTGACTCTCACTGGGGTCCCACACACACTGACTCTCACTGGGGTACGGGTCCCACACACACTGACTCTCACTGGGGTCCCACACACACTGACTCTCACTGGGGTACGGGTCCCACACACACTGACTCTCACTGGGGTACGGGTCCCACACACACTGACTCTCACTGGGGTACGGGTCCCACACACACTGACTCTCACTGGGGTACGGGTCCCACACACACTGACTCTCACTGGGGTACGGGTCCCACACACACTGACTCTCACTGGGGTCCCACACACACTGACTCTCACTGGGGTACAGGAAGATTAACTCTGGGTCTTTTTTTACTGTTTCCTCCCTCTCCCTCAGCGACACCAGTTGGGAGACGCCACAGAAATGGAGATTGCCAAGATGCTGGAACAGAACACCACGATCGTGCGATTTGGATATCATTTCACACAGCAAGGCCCACGGGCCCGTGCTGCTATCGCCCTGACGAAGAACAATGAACTATGTAAGGACGCCCCAATCTCGGAGCTCATTCCATCTCCCCCCTCCCCAAAGTAGACAACCAAAGTCCCGAAATGGGGAAAGGCTTTGGTGACACCGTGCTTACTGCCTCAGTGCCAGGGACCCGGGTTCAATTCCCGGCTCGGGTCACTGTCCATATGGAGTCTGCACATTCTCCCCATGTCTGCGTGGGTTTCCTCCAGGTGCTCTGGTTTCCTCCCACAGTGCAAAGATGTGCAGGTTAGGGGGATTGGCCATGCTAAATTACCCCTTGGTGTCCAAAGATGTGCAGGTTAGGTGGATTGGCCATGCTAAATTGCCCCTTGATGTCCAAAGATGTGCAGGTTAGGGTGGATTGGCCATGCTAAATTGTCCCTTAGTGTCCAAAGATGTGCAGGTTAGGGTGGATTGGCCATGCTAAATTGTCCCTTAGTGTCCAAAGATGTGTAGGTTAGGGTGGATTGGCCATGCTAAATTGCCCCTTAGTGTCCAAAGATGTGTAGGTTAGGGGGATTGGCCATGCTAAATTGTCCCTTAGTGTCCAAAGATGTGTAGGTTACGGGGATTGGCCATGCTAAATTGTCCCTTAGTGTCCAAAGATTTGGGAGATCAGTGGGATAAAGATGTGGGATTATGACGAAAGAGTAGTGGGGGGACTGGGCTTGGGGTTGAGCATCAGTATTTACTGTTGAGAAAAGCATGGATGTTCGGGAACTTGGGGAAATAAATAGTGATGTGTTGAGGAGTGAATATATTACAGAGGAGGTGGTGCTGGAAGTCTTAAAGCACATCAAGGTAGATCAATCCCCGGGACCTGATGAAGTGTGTCCCAGGACATTGTGGGAGGATAGGGAGGAAATTGCGGGTCCCCTAGCCGAGATATTTGAATCATCGATAGTCACGGGTGAGGTGCCTGAAGATTGGAGAATGGCAAATGTTTTGTTTTGGTCTAAAAAGGGCTGCAGGGAAAAGCCTGGGAACTACAGGCCAGTGAGCCTCACATCTGTGGTGGGTAAATTGTTGGAAGGTATTTTGAGCGACAGGATCTACAGGCATTTAGAGACGCAAGGACTGATTAGGGACAGTCAGCACGGCTTTGTGAGTGGAAAATCATCTCTCACAAATTTGATTGAGTTTTTTGAAGGGGTAACCAAGAAATGGGGGCAGTGCAGTTGATGTTGTCTACATGGACTTTAGCAAGGCCTTTGACAAGGTACCGCATGGTAGGTTGTTGCATAAAGTTAAATCTCTCGGGATCCAGGGTGAGGTATCTAAATGGATACAAAATTGGCTTCTTGACAGAAGCTAGAGGGTGGCTGTCGAGGGTTGTTTTTCAAACTGGAGGCCTGTGACCAGCCTCAGGGATCAGTGCTGGGCCCACTGTTATTTTATATTAATGATTTGGATGAGAATATAGGAGGCATGGTTTGCAGATGACACCAAGATTGGTGGCACAGTGGACAGTGAAGAAAGTTATCTCCAATTGCAATGGGATCTTGATCAATTGGGCCAATGGGCTGACGAATGGCAGATGGAGTTTAATTTAGACAAATGCGAGGTGATGCATTTTGGTAGATTGAACCAGGGCAGGACTTACTCAGTTAATGGTAGGGCATTAGGGAGAGTTACAGAACAACGAGATCTAGGGGTACAGGTTCATAGCTCCTTGAAAGTGGAGTCCCAGGTGGACAGAGTGGTGAAGAAGGCATTCGGCATGCTTGGTTTCATCGGTCAGAACATTGAATACAGGAGTTGGGACGTCTTGTTGAAGTTGTACAAGACATTGGTAAGGCCACACTTGGAATACTGTGTACAGTTCTGGTCACCCTATTATAGAAAGGATATTATTAAACTAGAAAGAGTGCAGAAAAGATTTACTAGGATGCTACCGGGACTTGATGGATTGAGTTATAAGGAGAGGCTGGGATAGACTGGGACTTTTTTCTCTGGAGCGTAGGAGGCTGAGGGGTGATCTTATAGAGGTCTATAAAATAATGAGGGGCACAGATCAGTTAGACAGTCAATATCTTTTCCCAAAGGTAGGGGAGTCTAAAACTAGAGGGCATAGGTTTAAGGTGAGAGGGGAGAGATACAAAAGAGTCCAGAGGGGTAATTTTTTCACACAGTGTCTGGAATGAGCTGCCAGAGGTAGTAGTAGAGATGGGTACAATTTTGTTTTTTAAGAAGCACTTAAGATAGTCACACTGGATACGATGGGTGTAGAGGGATAAGGGCCAAATGTGGGCAATTGGGATAAGCTTAGGGGGTTTTAAAAAAAAAGGGGCAGCGTGGATAAGTTGGGCCGAAGGGCCTGTTTCCCTGCTGTAAACCCCTGTGACTCTTAGATGCTCTGTCGGAGAGTCAGTACAGATCCCGTGGGCCGAATGGCCTCTTTCTGCAGTGGAGGGATTCTGCGTTGGTGTGTCGAGTGCCCTGGTGGGGTGGGGGTCAGTCAGGGAGGGAGAGGGTCATGCCAAGGGGCGGGGGCAAAGTTCAAGAAAGAGGGCGAGGCGTCTCAGGTGTCCGAGGTGGCATCCAGGAAGGGTAAGGTCCAAGCGCGGACTGATATTTTGCGGGGTGATGGATGGGAGTCGGGGTTATCGACTATTAATGGCTGGTCTCTCTTTCTCTCCCCACCACCCCACCCACCTCCGCAGTGCGCCAGCAGAGAAAGCGATGAGAGCAAGACTGCGACCTTTAAGATGGATTTGCAAACTGTGCAGTGACTGTTGTCCTCTGTGTGTGTGTTTTTGTGTGTGTTTGTGTCCTGGGGGACAAGGGAGGGGGAGGATTTCCGTGCCTTCCAGGGCGATACAGACACGAGGGATGTTGTACCCAGCTGCTTGACGGAACCTCCGAGGCCAGGAGAAGATGGAAGCCCGAGAACTCTGGGCGAGGCCGGTTTGAGGAGGGGTTGTCGGGGCGAGGTTGGAGGCCGGGGCACGTTAAAATAAAATGGAGACATTACGAAACCCCCCCGCAATGACTTCTTAAATCAACACCGACCCTCCCCACAGTGCGGCGCTCCCTCAGCACCGACCCTCCCCACAGTGCGGCGCTCCCTCGGCACCGACCCTCCCGCAGTGCAGCGCTCCCTCGGCACCGACCCTCCCACAGTGCGGCGCTCCCTCGGCACCGACCCTCCCCACAGTGCGGCGCTCCCTCGGCACCGACCCTCCCGCAGTGCGGCGCTCCCTCAGCACCGACCCTCCCCACAGTGCGGCGCTCCCTCAGCACCGACCCTCCCCACAGTGCAGCGCTCCCTCAGCACCGACCCTCCCCACAGTGCGGCGCTCCCTCGGCACCGACCCTCCCCACAGTGCGGCGCTCCCTCGGCACCGACCCTCCCCACAGTGCGGCGCTCTCTCGGCACCGACCCTCCCACAGTGCGGCGCTCCCTCGGCACCGACCCTCCCCACAGTGCGGCGCTCCCTCGGCACCGACCCTCCCCACAGTGCGGCGCTCCCTCGGCACCGACCCTCCCACAGTGCGGCACTCCCTCGGCACCGACCCTCCCCACAGTGCGGCGCTCCCTCGGCACCGACCCTCCCACAGTGCGGCGCTGGGCAGTATTGGGCTGGATTTTGGCTGTTGCGCGGGGACCGAGTCCCGTGACCTCTTGGTCGAAAAATTTGAAAAACGTGATGTGTTTTGGGGCGTCCAGAGGTGGTAAAGGAACTGAAGAAACATCCACCCAACCTGGTATTACCGCCCAGTGGAGAAGCAACTGCGCAGGTGAAATGATGTGAGGAGCGAAGGTTTTGCCACGATGCCTCACGCAGTCGAATAGCGGAGATTGGAGCTGGAGTGTGGGGAGGGGCGTCAAAAGCGAGAGGTAGGATGTGACAGAGGTCATTGGTCTAAGATAAGGTTGGGGTTCAGAGGACGTAGGTCGGGGTGGGGGGTGCGGTCAGAGATCAGTGGCTCAAAATCCGGGGTCAGATCCGGGCGCAAGGTCGGGGATCAGAGGTCAGAGGCTAAAGGTTGGTGATTAGAGGTCGACGGTGGAAGGTCAGGGATCAATGGCGGAAGCCAAGAGTCAGAGGTCAGCGGCTAAAGGTTGTGGGGGGGTCAGAGATCAATGACGAAAGGTCAGGGATCAGATGAAAGGTTGGGGGTCAGAGGTCGATGGGACAAAGCTTGGTGGCGGAAGGTCGGAGGTCAATGACATATGGTTGCGGGTCAGTGGCAGCAGGTTGGGGGTCAGGGGTCGGTGGCAGAAGGTCTGGGGGGGGGGTTCAGGAGTCTGAGGTTCAATGGGGAGGGTGTTAGGGGACGTCAGAGAACTGGAGGGGGGGGGGTCAGTTTTAGAATTTGGAAGGGGGGTGTAGTTGGTTTCAGTGTGACAGTCAGACCCTGGGGCAGGGGGGAGGGTTGGTGCTAGACTCCCCGCGGGGGTCAGGGTGATCCGCTGGTGGGGAGGTTGGATAATCAGGAGGTGGTGGGGAGAGGGAGGGGGGTAAACCCCCCCCGGGGGGTCCAGGAGGGATTCAGTCGCTGAGGGAGGTGCGTGTATCCGGGTGCAGTAAGTCTGGGTGCGGAATGCAGTCACAAAGAGACGCGAATGATCCCGTTTGCTCCCGGGGGGAATTACTAACGCCTCCCAGTCAGACAGGGAGCCACCGATTCTGGTCTATCCCAGCACTGGGAATTTGCCCGAGGGAACCAGGCGGAACTGGGCAACTGCAGGTAATCCGGGGAAGGTGCAAAGGGAACTCGTTCCTCAGCCCGTCTGTGAGGTGCCCACTCGCTCCCTCATCCAAACACCCCACCCCCGAGAGAAGGCGGTGCCAGTCTGTCGGACGCCCGCCACTGTGTACAGTTACATCATTTTGCCAAGGGGCAGACGGTTCAGTCCCAAAGCACTCGCTGACTCTGCGTTAGTCAGTGCGAGGCAGACAGCAGAGTTTGGCAGGGTTTTACACAGGGCTCACCCCGTGGCTTAACTTCCAAACAGCACGTAGCACAAATTCACTCACTGCCCAGGGGAACAGTGTAGAGGGAGCTTTACTCTGTATCTAACCCCGTGCTGTACCTGTCCTGGGAGTGTTTGATGGGGGGACAGTGTAGAGGGAGCTTTACTCTGTATCTAACCCCGTGCTGTACCTGTCCTGGGAGTGTTTGATGGGGGGACAGTGTAGAGGGAGCTTTACTCTGTATCTAACCCCGTGCTGTACCTGTCCTGGGAGTGTTTGATGGAGGGACAGTGTAGAGGGAGCTTTACTCTGTATCTAACCCCGTCCTGTCCCTGTCCTGGGAGTGTTTGATGGAGGGACAGTGTAGAGGGAGCTTTACTCTGTATCTAACCCCGTGCTGGGTGGGAGGGGTGGGCAGAGAGAGGGGGTGACCGGGAGAAAGGGAGGAAGGGACAGAGGGAGAGGTGGGGAGGTTTAGGGAGGGAATTCCAGAGCTCAGAGCCCCCCAGGTAGCTGAAGGCACAGCTGCCAACGGTGGAGCGATGGAGAGACTCCTTCGCTCGGTGAGGAAGTAGCCCAGCCTTGAAAGGCAGGGGGTGTCCCCGGCGTCACTGAGGCATGTTCTGGAGAGGGGTGTGGGGAGGCTAGCCAGGCAAGGCAGGGGAAGCGGTTTGTCTGTAACTCTGTTTGCAATCTATTAGTGGCCCACATTCCGGAGATGGTGTGAGTTCTGTGACACCCCCCACCCCCTCTCTCTCTCCGTCACTGTGTGTGTCTGTGTGTGTGTGTGGGGAGCTGGGTTGCAGTGTAATAGGAGGCATCGAGTCCTTTCACACTGGTGTCACTTTCCACCGAGGGTCACTCTGAATAACACTGTCCGCCACACTGCACATTACTGTCCCTCTGCCCCCCCTCCCTCTCTCATGAGAGTGCGTGTGTGAGAGAGAGAGTGCGTGTGAGAGAGAGAGTGCGTGTGAGAGAGAGAGTGCGCGTGAGAGAGAGAGAGTGCGTGTCAGAGAGAGTGCGTGTCAGAGAGAGTGCGTGTCAGAGAGAGTGCGTGTCAGAGAGAGTGCGTGTCAGAGAGAGTGCGTGTCAGAGAGAGTGCGTGTCAGAGAGAGTGCGTGTCAGAGAGAGTGCGTGTCAGAGAGAGTGCGTGTCAGAGAGAGTGCGT